>NC_141149.1:143642824-143815324 GCF_053477565.2 Lygodium microphyllum
AGGTTCACATCTGGTTTAACTTCACAAAGAGAACTTGCTAAATCAAAGTCGTGATAAGTAGCCAAAGCTCTCTTTTCCCGCCAAACCATCCTCTATTTTGGTCTTTGGACCAGTTTTGGTGCTTCTTTCTTGGCTCTTGCCTTCTTTCTTGGTACTACCTCATCCTTTTTAGGGTTGCCATTTCTGTCAACCGGCCTTAGCGGTCCCCCTTCCATGCTAGGACTCTGGACTTGCGTCCCCTTATCCCCTTGTTTAGGGTTTGCCTCAACCGGTTTTTCCTTATCTTTGTCAACCTTTTTAGCCTTTTGGCCTCTTGTCACAGCTCTTAAGTTAGAGGTTTCAACATCATTAACTCGTACAGCCTCAATAAGGCTAACTCCGTTGCCTTGTGGCAACTCTTCTATATTTGTTTTTCCCCTCTGCAATATTTGCCTTGGTGCATCATTCTGCTGCAAGTTATTTCCTTGCGCTCTATGATTCACTGGGCCCGGTTGTTTACTCCCTTGTTGGAGAGAACTAATATTACTCCAACAGGTAGCAGCTAGATGACCGACTTTCCACAAATGTCACATTTCACATTTGGACAGTTTCTGGGGAAGTGCTGTCCACCACACCATTTAAAATTGAATCTAGAGGGTCCACCCTCTTCAGGGCGTCAACTCCCTATCAAATTTTGTTGCTTCTTCAAGAAATTAACGTCGACGGCTATTTGTCGATATTGCTCGGAGATCATATCGGTATAATGCTTCATCATGTCCTTGACTTCACCAAGGACATTAGATGCACTCGACTCGTAGCCGCGATCGTCAACGCATCGTTCCATTGGCCTAACAATATGATTTGGCATTGGTTGTTGACCTATAGGAACAACATTAGAACTTGAAACTTGGCCTCCAACATTTGGTGGAGCCAACTGACTTGCCATGGGCATAGTCACACAGGGAGGAGCCGGTAATAAAGGTACATTCGACACCATACTCCCTCTCCCAACAGGGTTAGTCATAGGCATCCCTTGACTTCCATTCGTCAATGTTGGATTGCCACTAAGTACTAAACCCCCATAACATTAATTCGAGAGGAGTAGGCCGTTTGTAATCGTGCTTCTACTCCCTCTACCCGCGTAATAGCGGTGTCTATGTCTGCCAAGGCCACACTGCTCAATTGTACTTGGATAATAAAATCCAACCCATACAAAAAGTATTGCAATTGGGCAGCTGGTGGAATGGGAATGTAAGTTTGCAACTTATGGAATACTTCCTTCAACTTCTTAGCATATGCTTTCACATTCTCATGAGGATCTTGACGTGTCACATTCAAGACCCGCAACCAATATTGGCCACCTCTTTCAGGGGCATATTCCGCTCGGAAAGCTCCATAGAATTGATCAATGGTGGTTATGGTTCCAGACTCTATGCTGTGATAACATACCGCAGCCCTTCCTTTTAACGTCATATTGAAGAACATCATGAGATGTCCCTCGTCTTGGATGCAATAATTGAACATCAATCTCTGAAATTCACAAATGTGAAATTCTGCATCCTCTTCCGCTAACCCATTAAAAATGGGCAAGGGAACTCCTAAGACTGGTAAATCCGGCGTCCCAGCAGGAATCGCAATAGGCTGTGCCATGGTGACAATCGGATTAGCAATAGGAGCTTGAAATGACGGATTCACACCCCCACTTGAAGTGGGTAAACTTGGTGGAGAAGAGGAAGAACTTATGCTTCCTCCTGTCCCTAATGGAATAGGTGGAGCAGTTAGGTGACTAAGACCACTGCTTCGTATACGTACTGGACTACTCCTTTGAGGAGAATAATGGCTTACGATCTCTAACCGCCGTCTAGCCCTCTCAGGACGTTCGGCTTTCTGAATTTCGGCTTGACGGTCCTTGTCAGAGGACATAAACCAACTTCCTTTTGGTCCCTGGAAACCCTAGATCCGAAAACCACCACTTATAAGTGGCTCCCGGCAGACGCACCACTGATAGGACCTAAAACGGGCCGGCACTGGCTCATGCACTAGCCGGACCTCTATCATGCACTCAACAACCCCACGGCCTCGCGGCCAGGAGCGTCCATGACACATACATCATACATTGCCTTCCTAAACATCTTGCGTTTGTATCACGTCTCGTAGTCCAACTCTAACCCAATTAACACTCCTCGGAGGAAGTCCCAACACATTTCCAAATAGCACGAAGTACAAACATAGGAGGTCCTCCCATGGCAGACTGCCGCTACCTCACTGCGACTCTCCTACACCTTGGGGATTGGCCCCTCGATGTGTCGCTAAACATATATAACACTTCGCACATATTTCCTCTCAAGGTACCAATTAATCGTATCCAGGATGTACCATACCTCACTTTCTTTTCCCCAGGACCCACGTCTACCTACAGCTTGGGATATCCTGTCTCTCACTCAATGCGGGTCATGATCTAGAGAATACAGGTGCTATGCATCCAGGAGGTATTGTTTGATACCTTTTATCATTTTATGCTTAATGCAAATTGTGAATGTCCATGTGCTCAAACAAATAAAAATCAGCATTGTGCTTAGTGCAAAAGCATTCTTTCAATGAATTTCTTTGATGCGTAATTGCTACGTTGCACGAACCTAGCACCGAGGAGACCTCGTGCTACTAGATCCTTATTTTAAATTAACGATCGATCTATATGATATGCATAGATGAAAACAATCAGCCTTTTCTTTCTCTCAGCACTTAAACACCACTCTCATTCTTTTTACCCCCTTGCTGTTTAGATTGTGCGCGGTGCATAGGTTTAGGGTAATATTTTCCATGTTTTTTGTTGTATAAAAACAATAAAAACTCACTAAACGATAAAGGTAGGGCTGAACTGAGGCTAAACCTCATACTTCAGACCCCCCATACATACACAAACATGAATCTTATTTTTTAGTATTTTTCGTACACTCAAATCCTATTTTTCCCTTATTTTTACCCATTTTCCCTATTTTTCTTGTACTTTTCCGCAATATTAAATAATTGAAAATTCAAAATGAGTTGTGGGATGTGGCCCTTAGGTTCATTTGTAGTAAAAACACAAATTTAGTTGGTATGTCTTATTATATTTTTCATTTATATTTCAAAAACACCCAATTTTCCCATATTTTGCGTGTTTTACGGGTTTTACACCATTAATTTCAGTCCTCACAACACTTATGATTTTCTGATTTTCTGATTTTCTGATTTTCTGAGCATAAACTGATCAAACTCATAGCAAACAACAACATAATGCATAATCATCCCATGGGAACAAATATTCATGAAGCAAATTGCATGAAACATCAATTTCCTTTGTAAAAATAAAATTACCGTTCTTTGCGGGTTGCGGGTTTTTATTTGCCATGTCTCGGGACTGATTTCCAGCAGCCATTAATGCTCATGATGACCCACAATTAGCAATCTTCATTCCTCTTGCACCACGGAGCAATCCGGTCTTCATTGGACAAGCATCCGTCAACCATTCTTCTTCTTCTTCTTCACCGCATGAATCTGCCCTTAGAGGAGAGAGAGGGAGGAGAGAGAAAGACTGATTTCTGTCCTCTCTCTATAGCCCGCCATTGGACACGCGAGAGAAGGCGATACGGAGCGAAGGAATAGAGGAGCAGCCTTGCCTTGTCATTGATATGGCTTATTCACAGCCAAAATTCTCATCCATGGGGGGGAGGAAGGGGGGGGTGGGGGTTTTCTGCGCGCGGTTGCTACACGCCGCCCTCCTCCTCTCACGTTGAATTTGGGGGGGTGCCCCCTTTGAAGGGCACCCCTTCATACCTCAAGTGGCGACCAATTTGAATTTGGGGGGGTGCCCCCTTTGAAGTGCCCCCTTTGAATTGGTCGCCTCTGGGGCGTCTGGCGACCAATTCGAGCCCAAAAGAATCTTGTGTGACCGTCTTGAGACCAAGAACTGACCGATAACTTCCGTCACTTGCACAGGCGCACGGAAAAATTACTCAAATTCTCGGAGTATCTCACGGGCGCCCGTCAAGCACTTGATGCTTAAAATCGACCTAGGTCGAGCCGCCGCCTTTGACGTTGAATATTTTTCCCTTGATATTCGTAATTTTTAGCTATTTTTAAACACTTCTCGGCATCAAAATTCCGCTCTCATCACAATTGTGGGGATGGGAGTTGTGAAGGCTCCCACCTTTTTCTGCTTAGGGTCATGCCTTAACTCAGCATCTGTTGTTGCTGCCGGCGGTCTTTTTTGCCCTCTACAGTCGGGGTTTCCATGCTCTTTGCTTGAGCTAGTTCCTTGTTAACGAAATATTACACCTAGGCCATAAGGTTAGTGGCATCAACCATGGTCGGGGTGCTCTGAGTGGACGTTGCTACTGCCATGGTGGGTATCAAGAGGGTTGGGATGGGGTCAATAGGGGCTTTGCCCTTGCCTTCAGTCTCACTGCCAGTGGTGTCATGTTTGGCACCTGTGCACTCAAGCTTGGGCCTTCATCTCTTCATGGGCTCAAGGTACCCAACTCGTCTAACCTGCCTTGCTGTTCGATGGACAAGAATGTGGCTAGCACGATGTCCTCCTCTTCCTTTCTCTTCAATTCCTTCTTCTCTTCATCAGTAGCCTTTCTCTTCCTCTCTTCTCGGCTCTTTTTGACTATGCCGCCAGCCTCTCAAACTCTTCTCTCTCTTTCTTCTTATTTTCCTTTGCCTCTTGCTTCGACTCTTCCTTGGCTTTCTACAAATCTACTTTCTCATTTTTCTTCCTTTCTTTCTCCTGCTTTGTCTGTGTCGTTTTCTTCTTAGTCGTCTTTGCTTTCCTTTTGTTGGATTGAGCTTCTTGCTCTCCCTCCTCTTCACTAACTGTCCTCTCACTTGATTGTTTTTTGTCATGATGAGGAGGTGACCTGTTAGGCATTTCATCCACTCCTTCTTCCCCATCATGTGCCTCTTTTATCGCCTCTTAGATAAGAGTGGTTAAGATTCCTCCATACCCAATGAACGTGGCTTTGGCTGAGGGCTTATTCCTCTCAGCTCCCTTTGAAGCTGGGGATTCTCTGTTGGGGGTAAGGGCGCCTCCGCCTAGCCACCCATGTATTACTACACTGACAGTCACTGCCACTGCACATTGCAGGTGGCGGGTGCCCGTCACCGTCACTTTATTCTTTATTCTTTTAGTGACAGTCTAAATAAAGGAAGGCCCGGTCACACATTGTGACTGTTGGAGTTCCCATTTCTTGTCTCTCTCTTTCTTGCTTTTGCTCTCCCGCCATATCTCTCGCGTGCAAAAGGTCTGTCAGTAGGGATATTCTCGACAGTAGGAATTGTAGGTGCCAGAGGGGGCTCTGGCTGTAAATCCTGCATTGTTCCAAGAATCTGACAAGCCCCTTCGTGACCTAGGATGGGATCCTGGAATCCTAAATACTAGTTATGAGGGTAGAATCTTGGTGGACAGAATATCCTTATGGAATTCTGTGTATCTTCCGCTGGGATGGAAAGATGGAAATTGTAATAAGCTTCCAATATAATAAAAAAGTTTGCTTTACTGTTCGAATTGTATGCGTGTTGATGAGATAAATTATGTGAAGGAACCTGTGACTTAATGGACTAATTAAGGAAGCTGGTTGTATATGTTCCAATAAATGTGTTTAAGGTAATTAAAAAACTAAAGATGACCCATCATCAAAGGAAAGCGGGTGGATGTAACCCCTGACGGGTCCATCCAATGGTAGGGTGGTCCCAATTAGCTGGGAGATTTTCTAAATCGGCAATAGAAATAGGAAGACGGCAGCTAGTCATTAGGTAGAACCCACTTGCATTGTTTTAGGGGGTCGGAATGGGATTTTGCCTTATGGGCAGGAGGGTTGACGTACCGCACTCCCCTCCGTCTCCCATTCTCTTTGAACCAAGTGCAATGGCAATTTTGCTTCAGATCAAGTAATCCTCTAAAAGTGGGACTCAAAATTACTGACGCTAGCTGGCTGCTAGGAGACCCATCCGATTTTAGGAACCCAAAACTTTAGGTCGATCCTAGTGGGTTTGGCCGGAACTCTCCCGTTGCGAAGTAGAATCAGTAGGGCCTTAGTGACAAATCCCATGATGTTCCAAGGGAGCACCAGGTGGCATCATTTTTGGGAAAACCTACTGATGGACTACTAAAAGGTGTGCCATGGATTGAGACTAGCGGATACCTCACACTTGCTTACTTTGAACTCACCTATGATAGGATTATAATAGAGATATCCTTTCTACTATAAATAATATCCAATGAAAACACATTTTTTGGCTTTTGGATCAAGCTTCTTTTGTAACTCATCTAGCACATAAATATATGCAATACAACCAAAGACTTTCAAGTGTGACACATCAGGCTTTTTACTTGTAAAGCATTCTTAGAGGGTCATTCTATGAACTGCAACAATGAAAGTTTTGATAATAATATAGACAATAGTATGAATTTCTTTAAATAAAAAATATTTTGACAAATTCTTTTCAATCATCAATACACATGTAGCTTCTAAAATATACATATTTTTCATTTTTACAAACTTTGTTATGGAATATAATTGCAACTGTCTATTTATCCCATGAGACATAAAAAACTCCACTTAACTTTCAAGCCTATTTTTATTCAATAATGGCATTGAAGATTTTGAAGTGTACCCACCACAACTTTCTCGAATAATCATCAATAAACATGACAAAATATTTGCTAGTACGAAGAAATATATTTTATATAGATCCCCAAACATCTATGTAAACATGACAAAATCTTTGCTGCTACCAAGAGATATATTTTATATAGATCCATCCAAATATCTATATGCACAACATCAAGTATATTAATGTTCACATCTCTATCACGTAAAAAAGGTTGTCTTATTTGCTTACCAATCCGACATGCTTTACACACTTTATGAAATTTTGTAACTCTCAAAGGAGGCAACCCTATAACTAATCCTTTGGATTGTATTAATTTCAACCTTTGCACATTTGTATATGCAATATGTTTGTGCCATATTTCAATGTTTGCAACCACTCCTAAATTTTCTTTTTAGCATACATAGCAACATTCATAGTAGGAATTTTAGCATCTAAAGTAAACATACTACCAACTCTACTTCCTTTTGCAACCAACCTATACTTATCATTAAAGTCTTCTACAAAATAACATTTTGCATTAAATCAAACCTACACTCCTTGCTCTACCATCTAATCAATAAATACTAAAGTCTTTGTGATCAATGGCACATGTAATGCATCTAACATAATCTTTATCTGACCATCATGTAAGGATAAGAAAATATTTTTAATATGTGAAATTGGATGGCATGAATTATCACTCGTTTACACATAACATGGATTTTGTAAATCCTGCATCTCTCCAAACCATTCAACATGGTTGGTCATATGATTAGATATACTTGAACCAACATATCATTACCCTTTCTTGTAACAACATTCATCAAATGCTATATAACAAATATATGCTTATTTTTATATTCATTCTATTGTGAAAACGATGCATAATTTTCTTGCTTCAATTTACCATTATGAATATCATCTTTCTTAGCATAAGATTGGGCTGCAATGACCTATTTTTCCACAATAATGACAAACAATAAAAAAAATTGGTAGAACATGTATTCTGTTTTATCGACCTCTTCCTCTAGAGCTCCCCCTACCTTTTAAGTTACCACGTCTCTTGAAGCTTGCATTTCACTGAACTATTGATATAACATATTTTTTTGGTTATCACTAACATGTCTCATACCATGGTCTCTTAAAGAAAATTTGCCACATCCCCTTGCTAAACTTAAGTAAAATGCTTGGACATATTCACCACTTCTTTTAAATGATTCACTCTACATATTAATATATTTAGTGATTATATGAGAGACCAACTCATCAAAAATTTAAAATGGCTTTCGTGCATACATATAAGTGACAATTAATTTTCAAGTCTTCTCATTATTAAGGCCACCCAAAGTAGATGAAACTAAATCGTTATCATTAAGCATTGCATCAATAGCTGCTAAGGTATCTGCAATGCTTCTCACTTTCAACACACACTCATTTACAGACATCTTCTCTTTTTTCAAAGTATTCAATTCTTGCTTGAGTTGAATTTTTCCTGCCTTTATGTTTATTGAAAACATATTCTCGAAGATTTTCCATGCTACATGTGAAGTTTTTGCATTTCTCATATACCCCAATATAGTGTTATCAATGACTACAAATAGCCAATATGTTACCTTTTTGTCTTTTGCATTTCATTCTTTCCATGCCTTTAATTCTTTTACATTTGCAAGATTACTTAGCTTTGGCTCCTTTTCTTTATACCTGAATAAACTCATAAAAACTTTTTTCAATAAGGAAGTTTGTCACATGAAACTTCTATAATAGGTAGTTGTTCTTGTTAAACTTCTCAATGATAGGGCTTCTATTGTTATCTGCCATTATCATAAAATTGATACAAAACAATAAGCAAGTCTTTTGTGACCTTTTACAACAAGTGCATAGTAACACTCAACAACCTCTTTCATTGAGTGCTCATCAACACTACATGTAATCTACAATCTGTTCCTAGATAAAACTTAGGTTTACTTTCTAGAAAACACATTAAAACTTAAAGATTCAAAATCTGTAACTAGTGCATTCACTTTTGATCGACATAACCAAAATCATAGTATATCCTAAAACTTATGTTCATAGTATTGCAGATCTAAAATGGGGCTCCAAACGATCTCAAATGGCCAAAAAAGTAGCAATAAACCTTAGAGGGTTTATGAAAAGAATATAAAATGCTTTACTTGCACACCAAATCTCACAGTAATTGGAGATTTTTGCTTTGCCCTGCTTCTGGTCTCTCCACAAGGACTATCCAAGAGAAAGAATGAAAGAATAGGAGAGCTTCTTATCCATTTCTTGCTTGCTCTAATCTTTAGTTCTTATCCTTTACTTCAATCTTTAAAACAAGCATCTCTTAGTGGTACCACTCATATTCCATATCACAAATCGTGTGTGGAGGGGACTTGGTTGAGCTACTGCACTAAACATACACCACTCACACAAGAGAAAGCTCACTCAAAAACACAAGAAGACATTTTCTTATTGGTTTTTTCTTCTTCTTTTACACACAATACAATGTACACAAAGTATAGATAAGATACAATATAAAGAAAAGTAGCCTACTAAGTTAAACAATGCATAACTGACTACACTACTCGACTGGCACTATAACTATGCCAGTTGTAGGCAAGTGCAATAAATCAAATATAATAAGTGGTAAGTTAGTGGCCATGTGAGGATTATAATGATTATTGATATGCTAACTATAGACATGTGGACCCATCTAGCCAAGTAAGCAGTCCATTATCAATGTCCACGCATGTTGAGCTTACCATCTCAGCATAAGGATGAGAGGTGCAGTTTTGTGGTGTGATGTAGTGCCTAATTCTAGTATGTATGAGTTCTAGAGTATCTTACTTTGATGTACTTGTGCACATGCATGTGTGAACAAGTGCTTGTGTACCTAAAAGTGCAAGCTTATTCTTCAACTAGGTTCATAGGAATCCTCTCCTTTTTAGTGGAAAGAGGGAGATGTACTTAGACCCATGAGATATGTATCTAAGACCCACGTGAGGTGTGAGTTAGTATGTGATATGATCATTACAAGTTATGTAATCAAGAAAATTTGTGCATGCCTATATAAGAGGCACTCTTTTCCATAATGTAACAATCTCAATCAAAATGAATATTCTTTTCTCATCCATATACACATACACATTATACTCACAAACACATTATGAGCACCTTGAGGTATCATCCTCCATAGCCAAGTTTTGAGCTCATGAAATATGTCGGTCCAAAACCCAAGAGTGGTATCACAATAGCAAGTTACATCCTTGCATCTAAAGCTTGTACAATTAGTGCAACATTATTATATCGTTAGGTACTAATCACTCTTAATTCAAAAATCTTCTTAAATCATATGCTTAGCATTTATCTCAACCATTAGTTTGCTCATTCTCCACCTACCTCTCTTAAATCATATCCTCTTCACCTACTCTCTTTTGCTTTATCTCATCTACCACTCTTTGAAAAATTGAAGATGTGTGGGGTCTCATCTAGAAATATGGAAAGTGAGAGAGATTCCTTGCGAGAGTGGAGTTAACTCCTCATAATCATTGTTTTAAGGCCAATATCTTATCTTCTATTTTATCTCTTTTATTATCTTGGCTAATGTGTTTACCAATTGTATTTGAAGCAAGGATACTTTGAGAACTAATAGCACTACAAATAACATCATCATCAATACAACTACAACCCAAGCAACTAGTTCCCAGATACAACATCCTTGGCTCACAGTGGAAACTCCAATAGATTAGAGAGTAACATTACCAATAGAAACAATGCTCCTCATTGCCATTGAATGGGCTACAAGACTTGTTTATAGTAGAACCATTAGGCAACATATGTAGTAACTTGATAGCAACATCAACATTCATGGCATCTAAAATAGGTACAATCAACCTCCAAAAAGGGCATCACCATCAATGGTACATTCATCAACCATGAAAGCAGCATCCATTATCCACAATCAATGGAACTGATAAGATTTTATAAAGCTTAAGCTATTTTAATTACCTTTAAGATTAATATATGTAAGCCGCTCTTCACACTAAAAAGTATGTGAAATAAGTTAAAAGGAAGTTCATATGCAAAGAGTTTTTAGAAGGGGAGTACAATATCTTTGATATCAAAAAGTACACCTAAAAGATTAGAGAGAGCTTCCAACAGCCCATAATGTGGATTTCACAATTAATTTTCCACTTCAAGGGCATGGGACCAAGAGAAGAGCAAGTTCACATGCTACACATATGGGAGGGCTACCAACCCACCTATTTTTTACCACTACAAAAGGAATAGCAACAAAGAACAAGATGTTTCTACTTCATCAAGACTTCTAATGTCCTTTTCCAATAACAATATTCTAAAACAACAAATCATCTACCAAATGATTCAAAAATAACACGAACTTCCTAGCTCTCAAAACAATGAGCTACATAATAAAACCTTAACTTAAAAAGTATTTGTAAAAGATAGGTTTATTAGGTCGCCTCTCAAACTTTGTAATCCTAGAGCAAAGCTCTAGAAGTTCTGATTTCTCTATAATCCTAAAAAGTGGCAAAACAACAAAACTCCACTATTACTAAATGTTTACTCCCTAGATAGTAGAGAGAATATGGAATTCTATGCATGCCAAATGTTTATGAGGAGAGTTTGCTAGCCTATCCAAATTATTTGTAACTAGTTGCAAAGCTAAAGAGGGTGTTGAAATGTAGGCTCTTAAATTAGACTCATGGGAATCCTATTCTATTTGGTAGAAAAAGAGAAGATGGACTTAGACCCATGAAAGATGTATCTAAGATCCATGTGATGTGTGAGTTAGAACCATGTGGCTTCAATACCACCAATGATGTAATGCTATTTCAAAGCCTTGATAGTCATGTGAATTCCATACCCACATGTCATAAAACTTAAATATTATATCTAAATATTTCCAAACGTTGGCCTTGTACAATCATGCTTCACCACTATCAGTGCGGTCCACAACTACATTATGGATGCACTTTCACTTGTTGAATTGAATTCTTTGAGTGGACTATATTACTTGACAAGGATTATCTGAGGGTGGTATGGATTAAAATCTTTGAGCTTTCACACCTCCAATGGAAAGTTTTTTTGTCACATCTCTACCATTCTTTGACATTTTCTCATATTATCAATCTTTACATTTTAAGCAGCTAGTATATGCCTATATAAAAGGCACCCTTTATCACACTCTAGCAATCCCAATCACAATCTAGTGGAAGAAGGAGATCGGGTGCTAGTTTATGGCAACAATCTTGATAATCTGTATAGCATTATTAAGAAGGTTTAGAAGAGGTGGTTTCACCTATAACTATGAAGCATGTACATGATAATGCTACATACTCTCTAGTTCTTTGTCTACATTAAATAAGGAATACACATCATTTTTGTTGGTTGAATATTGAAGGGAAATGGAGGGCTGATTTGTTGATGAAAAAGGTTGGAATTTGAAGGCTATAGGGCTAGAGATTGAGGCTAAAAACATGGTATAATAGGGTTGGGTTATAGCAAGGCACTAATGTCCTAAATCCCATTGCTATTATAAGTGATTTGCTATCCTGAATCGAGGGAGTTTGTGGACTAGTTTGAAGCAAACTTGGTTCATTGCTATACTAAAATAGAATATTGATGTATTGGACTAATCAAGAGGATTATTCTTGGTCTAGAGCACTTATGAATATATGGGATGAACTAGTGTTGGGCTCTTCTCAATCATGAATAGGACTATTCTTATTCCATAGAAGCATTGGTTGCTATCATCAACTTGTATGGTCAACAATTCTCTAATACATCTGGTTTCCATGAAAACCACAATGATTTCTTATGACTATTGGCTGACTGTAACAAGCTTTATATTCATGTATTATATCACACACTTATCCTTTAGAATTCAAGCATATGTTTAGAGTATCCCATTTGTGTTGAGGCTTAGGCAACAATTGTAAAAATTTTTGAGGCATTGAAACTAAGTACCTTTACTAGCATCTTAATCAAAATGGACTATTAAATCCTACTCTTGTATCCTAAAGAGAATATTATGTGGATGTATAGCAATTGTCAATATTCTTCAATTACAAGAATCTGTCTTCTTTAAAGGCACTAGCATTAATCTTGTTTATGCTTTACATACTCTCCATTAAAAATGTACTATATCTTTTATGTAGAATTTTCATTTGTAAAAGGCACTAGCATTTTTAAAAAAAAACACACACACAATGCTCTTGCGCATGATACTTTATCCTTGTTGTGAGTCTTCTTGATAGCTCACTTTGGGGTACTCTTATGTGATCTCCATTAATTTTGAGTTACTCTCCATTGTCCTCATTAATCTTGTTTATGCTTTGCATTATCTTATTACTATCTAAATGCATGGTCTTGTGATGTTTTAAATAGACACTCACTCTTTCTTCAAGACAAAATCTTACTAACTACAAAGATAGTGGATCAAGTCCCTCTAAACCTAACAATGGCCTTGCCAATAAATCTCCATTTGGCCCATTATGGAAGCTCCTTGTTAAAGGGTATCCTACCCATGAAAAACATAAATAGCAATAGCCATATCTTGAAATACTCGACATTGCGTGCATGGCTAGGCAAGTCACTTGGATTGTCGATTTGGCTCAATGATTTGGCCCCCTCCAAGGGGGATATATTTATTGTAAATGAAAATCCTAACTTGTCCTATCAATTTTCTCAAAAAGGAATCAAAAGGCCCAAAAGGAAGTAGCTAGGTGTGTTTGTAGTTAATTAATTGCTTATACTTCCGAATGTCATAAGAAATGGATTTATTAACCCAAATCACATAAAAGTTTTAAGGACATGTTGTCTAACTTTCCTAGGATCAAGCTTAATTTAGGGTTAAAAATTTAGGTTATCAAGTTCAAATTTGACTAAATCATTTAGGATATCAAGGCATCCCATTAGAAAATGTGAGAAAACCAAAGCCCCAAGGTAGATGGGCTAGTTTCTCAAGGCACATGTGTTTTGAAGTAGGTACAAAAACTTGTGTATGTGAGCAAATGCAAAAGTTTAATTTTAGCAACATGAACTATGCACCTTATGGTAATCTTAACATATTTCTTTAGAGGCTAGTTAGGTTTAAGTTTCCCATAGAGGTAAACTTAGAAAGCTGATACCATATTTATAACATTTCCCTTTGTGCAATATTGAAAAAGAGAGCCCTTTTCATCTATTTTGGTAGTGCAAATGCATAAGAAAGTTGTGGAAGAAGGTGCACACATGATAATTATAATTGGTTCCTAGCTTTTGTGGGTGAATGTTAAATCCTTGATCAATTATCGTTACCTTCATAGAGTCTAGAACACTACAAAAATAATTTAGAGTAAGGAGAATAATTTTGCAAAGATAATTTAAAAAATATGAGAAATAATGTTGTACTAAGTGGGCATGAAATGAATAAAAGAGATCCTAATAACTACAATGGGATTGAGTGAGTAATTAGTTCAAAGCCTAATTTTTATGATGATCATTTTCCACTCATAGTGCTAGAAAAGCAAGCAAACAAAATCTCTTGTTATGGCCATCTATAATTCCCTAAATATGAGATGTCTAAAATGGAATTCCCTAATAGCTTTGTGGCCTATAATTCCCCACTATGATATGTGGGGTATGGGATTCCCTAGCTATATGACCTATTATTTTCTAACATAAGAAGTGGAGAATGGAATTCCCTAGTTGTGAATAGGAAATTCAAATAGGCATACCTAATATTTCTTACTATGAGATGTGATTCCCTACTTATATATAGGGAATGTATTTGTGTGTACCTAGGAAATGCTAGCGAATTCCCTTGTTGGAAATGTAATTTCCTAGTTACATGTAGTGAATGTATTTATGTGTATCTAGGAAATATTAGAGAATTTCCTACATTGTATAATTTTTCCTATGTAGGAACTATTCAAAAGCTCCTTGTCTTCACTCTCACAAGTAAGAAAAAGGATAGAAAGAAGTGTAGAGGCTCAACTTTATACACACATGAATAGTTTCTCTAAGCTTTTTCATCCTTTTTATACAAAAATTTAGGGTTTCCACCCGTTTTGGGCATCCTACCCACTTTATTGCCTCATGGCCAAATCTTTATTCAATGCATACTTTCCTTTAAGGTTTATAGACTAGCCTAAGATGAAAAATCAAATAGACTAGCTTATTACAACCTTGTGAATTGATGTGTTTATGGTAAATAATACAAGTTGGCTCTCATACAACAATTTTATAAAGTTACAAGTACCTTAAAGTAATGTGATGAAGCTTCAAAAATTGTGACTTGAATATAATTTCTTGCCCTTTTACACTTGAAACTTGATGTGTTTATGGTAAATAATACAAGTTGGCTCTCATACAACAATTTTATAAAGTTACAAGTATCTTAAAGTAATGTGATGAAGCTTCAAAAATTGTGACTTGAATATAATTTCTTGCCCTTTTACACTTGAAACTTGCTTGACTTGCCCTTCACTTTTTTCATTAACAACAAAGGTCTTGGATTGTGAACATGTGCTCAAAGTGTTTGATCCTTACTTCTACATAATGGAAAAGCTCATCACCACCTTCACTGATCAAACATGTTTTATTTGCTTTGGGTATCTCTATAACCTCTCTATGATATAGAAGATAGAAAGAATCACATGAAAGTGTTGGACAAGTGATTGCCACATGCATTCCAAGGCACAATTTTCATGTTTCTCTTTTTGGAGAAGGTGTCATGGCCTCATGTGAGATGATGAACATGATGAATGCTATGCTGGAAATATTTGTGTTTGCACTAAACTTTCCTAAGAATGATGAGGATATAGACTTCCAAAAATTTTCCCTTACACAAGAAATAATCATATTGAGAAGGTTATCAATCTAGAATAAGGGTTTGCTATTGTGTGTCAAAAGGGGTCACTTGCTCTTTTAGATCATCAAGGAGACATTCCTTGATAGATCAACTCTTAATTCCTTATCACACCCATCATAGTGGATGGAGCTCACTACTCGATGCTCTCTTATACCCTACAATATAAAAATATGAAGAAAGAAATATTGTGGTACAATATTTCTTGAACTTTTTGATATTACATAATAGAATATGATTATAAAAATGTACATCCATCTATGGAAAAGCTTGCAAGGTATGGTTGAGGTGAGACCAACTATACAATTCTAGAAGTCAAGTTTGAGGAATTTATCATGAAATGTTTGAAGCTAATATATCAAGGTCCACTTTAGGAGTATTTTTGGAGACAACCATATAAAAGGGTGGAAAGTTAGCCCATAAGCCTTTTGATTGGTTTCCTATAGGTCAATTAATCCATGAAAAACTTTGTGCTCTCCTATGGTGCTAAGGCAATGATATACCATGCTTCATTACATTTTGATAAATTATGCTATCAGTCCAAGCACATTATACATTTCACATTTGTTCCAAGATATATTATACACTTATGAGTTCACATCAATGCAAGGAGGTTCAAGACGTGTTGTCCATTGAAATGACATCTTTTATAGAGTAAATTAGCAACTTCATCAATGACTTGGTGGTATTTGTATGAAGTGCTTGGCTAGAGGAGAAAAGACTATTAGAAAGTTTAGAGCTCTAATGTGCATTGCACCTTTTTGACACACAACAAAAACCTATCCAAGAAGGTTGTGCATGTGAGGAGATTAAAACTTACTAGGTAAGAAAAATATCAAAAAATGCTAACATAAGAAAAAATTAGAATTAGTGATAATGATGTTTAGGCTGGTTTAAGATGAAAAAGATGGGTCTTTTTTTTAAATCTTAAAATGGAAAAGGTGGGAAATGGGTACATTTTTTTATCTTTTTCATAAATAGGGAAAAGTGGGCTTAAAGATAGGTATTGAGGATCTTCACTCAATAGCCTTCACAATCATTTCATTCAATACTCATGACTCGGTGGACTGCATAAGTAAACTTGTAGACACTTTTGGGGTAAAATTTTTAGTTTTTCAAAAATTTGCCTTTTTTGCTTCTATTCCTTGAAATAGCTTTCCAAACTACTCTATGACAAAAAAAAACTCAATTTCAACTTATTTTCCTTATTCTAGCTACCTCTAATGGAGCTTTCCCCTCCTCTCAACCAAAAACGATATCCGATCTTCAATTTCCCTCTAAAAATCTCTTGATCAAGTTAATGAATGCAACCCCACTTATACATCACAAAATAATGATCTATATGCATAATGAAATTTATGCACCTATAAAAGATAACATCCAGAATTGTGGTCTTATATCCATTTAAAATGGCCTTCCATTACACTTTCATAGCTCATTGTGCACCAAATTAAAAAGTATCTAAGCACATTAAAAACCCAAAAACTAATACATGAAGATAAAATTATTATGCTTGAAGAGCCCTTTCGAGTCAAAATTGTATAGATTCTTAAAACACTTATAAATTATAGGCATAGGCATTATAACAATAGCAAAAAATGGCAAGGTAGTGTGACTTGCCATGGATGACAATGGAAATTGCCCTCAGTCCATGATGTCCTCTTCTACATATAGTTGGATCTCTTCCATTTCTCCCAATGTCCCTATCCTAGCCTTACTATTTACAAAACATTCCAATGCTAATCTCTTGAATCTTTGCATCACTCTCAACACTACACTTTAGAAGCTTTCCATCCGATAAGGAGGCCCAACTTAGGAATTATTTTTGAGTCAAGTATATGAAAATAAAATGCACAAAATTAGAAGACTTTGACATTGGCTACATAAAAGGACATCATGCCAAAATCTTGAGTTACAAGCAATGGATATTGTGAATCACTGTGCATAGACAAAAATAGAGCTATCTTGGAACTGATGTATATACACTCGAAGCCTCAGGTCCTTAGGAATAATGCATGCTTAAAATGAATAGGCTTGTGTCACCCAACAAGTTCACTATGAAAGCCTCACTTGTTGTAGCTTGAAGTATGAGAATCAAGTATACCTTACATAGAAAAGGATTTGGGCTTCAGATAGATAGATATTTGGATAATTTCCTAGACTATCCTTCCAAAAGAAGTATTTGGAATAAAGAGACCCATACTTTTTTTGTATGTTTGAATCTCATGTAAGGCTATAGTGCCATGTATCCATCATTTCTTATATTTTGGTATTCCTAGTCTTGGTCGAGGTTTGTCAAGGTTGGGATTGTAATAGAGTAGTGGTGAAGTTAAAGGTGGAGATGGTAGTTATAGACATTATTGGAGCTTGTGGCATTCAAGAAAAATATCTATATTGCTAAGGTTACTATCAAACAAAGTGGTTGAATCACTAGATTCACCTTGGGGACAATATCAAGGAATTGGACAAACTATACGGGGAAGATTTTTGGTGGAATTCTTTTGTGAAGTCATGGAAAAAAGAACTTGGCAAAAGAAGATAATTGAGAACACAAAGAGGAGTAAGAGACCCTTGTTTACTTTTATAAAGAGACATAAAGCTTCACATACATACAACAAAACCTTAGATCATTCAAGAAACCAAGAATAAAATATGGATATTTTAAATGATACTTAATAAAATAGGTTTCTCTTGGTCTCTCATTCCCATGGCTTGGGGATCTCAATTGCATACAATTTGCCTTTTGGACCCTTTCTCCATTTAAGGTTTGTAATTAATAATAGAACTATCAATTGACCCCCATTCCACAAAAAAGTGCCACTTGGCCCCTCATTTCTGCATTCATGTCCTAAGGAATACAAATTGCCTCTTAGTCTCTCCTTCTTCTAGCTCTATCGCAAGGGGGTGCATTACATCAAAAAGGGAAGCAGACCTAAAAACTTGAACTTGCTAAACATCCAAAGTTCCATTATGCATTCTATGATATAGACTTTTTTAAGCCCTCTATACCATAATATCCTGACCATATATTCTATGATTAGGAAATTGCAATGCTTATTCAAGGAGTATTAAAACAAGTCATGAAACCGAATAGGTAGATTCAAGACAAATAAGGAATTTTAGGATTTTTGTGCTCCATGATTTTTAATTTAGTGCAAGTGTTGCCTCAAGAAAGATGCCACTTTGATCAACGAATCCACAAGTGCAAAAAGTGTTCATACTTTATGTTGAGATGAGGACATCTTGAAATTTTCAAGGGGAAAAGGATATAGTGGATGGAGACCAAAGCATAGAGAACAAAGAGGCAATTTGTATTATTTGAGAGTTAGTTTAGGAATGGGGGGGGGGGGGGGGGCAAGAGTCATTTTTTCATACTTTTAATTAAGTAATCCTACAAGAGTTTCCTTCTCTCATTAGACAGTGGACAGGTGGGGAGAAGATGCGAAAAAGGGAGGATGTTTTTTGGGAGCTTTTGGAGGTTTTTGAGGGGCATGGAAGAAACATGGGAGAGGAAGAAGATGGGGGAGGGGGATCAACTTTAGCACTCAGTTTTTTGTAGAGGAGGAGGCTGCCCATTAATGTGGCTAAGGCTAACTATTTGGGGAGCTCAAGTGCAATAAGAGAAGAGAAAAGGCATCATGGGGCATGGTTCATGAGGGAGAGGCCAAGAGAAGCATCAACAATTTGGAATTGCTTTGAAGTAGGAGGCGAGGCTATGGAGCTTGAGTCCGAAGAAACAAAAAAAAAAAAGCACTCGTTCATAAATTGCTTATGAAGAAAACCATATATGAAAATTAGATCATCATGCAGGGTGGAGGTATATATACATGATCAAGCCGTGATAGCAAGACAAAACACAAGGGGAGAAGTCAAAAAAGAGAGGAGACAAACTTTGTTGAGGAAGGAGGAGGAGGAGGGAGGTACAAAGGATACCCAATTGGCATGCTATCAAGGGCAGGGATTGGATCAGAGGAGGAGATGACATGTTAAAGAGTATGGATTGCTGCAACAAAGAAGGTTTTAGAGAGATGCATCTTAACTTAGATTAGGAGGCATGAATATATATAAGATTGGCTTGCTTCAAAAGGGATGGACAATGTGTAGGGAGCACATCATGAAGTTGGAGACTAGGTTGGCCTTCTTGTTGCACCTTTCTTTCTCCCAAGAAGCATTGCAATGTAGTAGTTGATTTGAGAGCTTGCCATAATCACAAAAGTGGAAATCATATGGGCTTGCATAGTCACAATTGAACCTTTTCATAATCAAAGAATAGAAAGAAGAAACAACCAAGGTCTTATAGAAGATAGTATGGGGCTACAGTGGGCTGTCTAAGGAAGGGTGTAATTTTGATCATTAGCAGGCTGCTAGTTATGAGCCTACATGTATCAAAGAATTTGTCATCATTTTGAAAAAGGAGGAATACTGAGATTGTAGGGGTTTTTGCTGCAATATTTCCAAGGGATTGTGTGTTATAGAGCTAGACTATATTTTTAAAAAATATGTGTGAAGATGGCAGCAATAAGTAAGTGACGGATTCTCCAAGCCTAAACCACAAGAGGGTAGCTTGATGCAGCAACAAACAGGTCTATTAGCAACCAAATGTGTGATGTGCCTGCTTGAGATATCCTTAGTGGCATGATTTAGTGGTCCATTGAGATGATTTTCTAAGCAATGTCACTTGGTACTCTTTTGAATAATTCAAAGTTTAATGTCTAGACTCTCTTAAACCCACTTTGTAATGGAAGGTCTTGACCATCCCCACGAGAATCAACCTGAATTTCAATTTCCAAGTAAACTAGGATCTCTTATTTTTTGTTAACTAGCGTCAATCTTCGATCAATTACTTGTGCTAGATTGCCTGAACCGAAGTCCCCCCCAATTCGTAACACTGTTAATTCAAGAAGAGTGAGAAATAAGGGGGAGTACAAGTATGTCAACCCCTTTGCTTGTGAGGCAAAGTCCCACTCCATTCCCCTAAAATGATACAGAGTTAATTGACCTTATGGATCAACATTTCCTACACTCTGATGCATCGAAATCATAAAGAAGCTCTTGGTTTATCGAGACCACCTTGCCAGGATGGATTCATCAAGAATCATGCCTTAGGATGTAAAGAAGCTCTTGGTTTATCAAGACCACCCAGCCTTAGGATGGATTTGTCAGGAATCATGCCCTCTCACTTTTCTCGATTGGGTAGTTTTAACTGTCTACTTATATAATACATTTAAGTTGTACACATAAAATCAACTTCCATAATTAATCCTTTTAATCATAGTGTTTACTCACATAATTTAAATCACAACACACAAACAATGAAAACAATCCTTTGGAATTTATCTTCTTTGTTTAATAGAGATTATTATTCAAGTACTCACCTTCCACCCATATAGAAGAATGACATGAAAGCCTTTGTTTTTTTGAGTTTTTTTTCCCTAATTAGTACCAGGACCTCAGGAAGTCCGTCTTGATTCACATAGGGGTTTGAAAATTTCCTAGGAGTTTAAGAGTTTACTAGTAAGAACCCCCTTGGCACCCTTAACTCCCCCTACAGAGCAATCTCTCACCATCAAGGTTGGTCTGAACTCTCTGATGTGGCAAAGCTAATCTCCCTTAAAAAAGGAACTAGTAGTTAGACTTAGGGAGGTCTAGCATGCTTTCCTTTTTATTCTGTTTACAAACTTAGTATATTAGGATTTTGATTCAATTCAATCAACTTTCTAAGTGTATCAAGTTAAACTTGTATGCACTGTTATAAGCACAAGCAATTCTTTCTCAGGCAATATTTTTACACAAATAGGGAGGCAATTAGGGCAAGATCTTAACTTAGAGACATTCTTTCCAACTTGATCCTATTCCTAGTTTCTTGGATTTCTCCTAGTCTCCATTTGTATACTCTTATTATGGGTCTTTGACTATTTTTCAAAACTTCTGTATGTTGGAAAATGGTTAAAATTTACCTTAATTTTTGGTCTCTAAGTTGAAACTTGAAATCACGCTTTTTCCTCAAAAACTACATGAATCAACAAGGTGATTATTTTTTCTTTAAAATTTTTTACTTTTATTTTTCTCAAGTGAGAAATATATCATCCTTTTGGTTATCTCATGACCTAAGACTTATATTTCACTTTGTTATGTTGGCAAGGTGAAATTGATTAGAATATCCTAGGTTGTAATAGTTATATACTCAATTCAATAATTTCTAATGAACTATGTAGGCAATTTAATAATTTAACTTAATTTTAATGATGGGGATAGAACTTTCTCTAAAGAGGGTACTTCTGCAATAATTTTAATCACCTATCTTAATTATCTTGATTCACTTTAAATAAATTATAAATATCAAGAAAAACTATTTTTATATTATATTATTTATAAATATTAAAATATATTTTTTAAATATTTAATAATTTATAAATATTAAAAAGATCATTGATAAACTTTTCACTTTGGTCTATATTTACATGATTCTTAAATTGCTAAAAGAAATATTCTTGATGTAATTTTTACTTTTTTTTATATTTACATAATTTATACATGCTAAAAGAAATCTTTTTTTATGCAATTACTTACATCCTAGTTTGTTGTGGATTTTTCTAGTAATCCTTCTTGAATAAAAAATTGACTTCCTTGATGCAATTTATAAGAAGCTAGAGATAATTTATTCAATGCATTGCAATGTCATGCAATTTATCCTACCTTTCATAATCTAAAACTCTAAATTAATAACCCCTACGTATTCTAATATTTCCTTCGTGTTGAATTCTCATTAACCTATAACTTCTTTATCAAATACTAGAACTCTTTCACTTCGATTCCTATTCATGTATTAATAAATTATCATTAATCTATGAAAGTACATATGATAGCATGTTGACCATGTTCATGGCCGTATTCATAACTCCCACACTTCTTGCTCCAAAATATCATCTCTTTAGGGCCATTGCAACTAGGAAGTCCGTGTTTTCTAGCTTCAAACTTATGAGATAGAGATTTCATAGAGAGAAGAAGGGACTTATTGCACGGGTACTAAAGGCACGAAGGGTAGATGAGTCTTTCGTGATCTGGAGTGGAGCTCTCTTTCATGGCTGATGATGACCTCCTCTTGCTCTTCTTTGTCTCACACACTCTCTCCTTCTTCACTCTCTTTCTCTCTCTCTAGTCTCCTCTTCTATTCATCTACCTCTTCTTTGCTTCTTCTCTTCTCCTCCCCTATCCTCTCATTTTCTTTTCTTCCGCTTCTCCTCTTCTCTTCTTTCCTCCTTCTCTTTCTCATTTCTCCACCAAGTCTTCTTTTCTCCTTCGTCTTTTCCCTCCTCCTCCTCCTCCTCCTCCTCCTCCTCCTCCTCCTCCTCCTCCTCCTCCTCCTCCTCCTCCTCCTCCTCCTCCTCTCTCTCTCTCTCTCTCTCTCTCTCTCTCTCTCTCTCTCTCTATATATATATATATATATATATATATATATATATATATATGCAACTAGCAAGTCAAGCAAAAGCTAAAGCCTAAGCTAAGGCTAAGGCTTTATAGCCTTTGGCAATGGCTATAGTCTAATGGCTATTGGTTTTAACCATCACACCTTCTTGAACACCCTTGTTTTCATCACTAGTCGTCTTCATCAAAGCTCTTTGAATCTCTTTCTTCTCGTCTAATTGCATGGTGGCATGATGTTCTTCGATCTCATCGATGCCTATCTAACTACACATACGTGGATTTTGGCAGCATCAATCTGGTGGATTTCAATTCCTTTTTTATACTGAGAATTTCCTTAAGGTTATAAACCTTAAGAGTATGCCCCTCCTTCACATGGGGATCTTCTTGAAAGGCCATGGGCATTACAAATTGGTTGGTTTGAGGATAGAGCTAGTTGGAAACAATGAACTCTAGGAGTTGCATGCATTGATAGTTCAATCCTTGGGGTTGAATATCTCATTTGTTCATTAACCATTGCTCTTGATTTTCGGTGGTTGTGAATGCAACATGTACAGCTATTGAAAGAGAGATCTTTTGCAACTAGTTAGACTTAACTTGGGATCATGGTGGCTGACTAGAATCTTTCTGTGAATGAGATAATTGCTCATATGCTCTTGTTATTTAGGGTGTCTTAGAAAAATTCAAAGATGTTTGAATATTCAATGTTGCGGGTACCCATGAGGGCTAGGCATCTGAATAGCCTACATAATAATGTAATTGAGGAGGCTCTAAATAAGGATATCAAAACCATTATGGAAGCACTGCTAAAGAATCTATTGACAAGATAGAAATTCTTGCTAAGGAAAGAGGATGTGTAAAATAGTGGGTGAAGGGAGGATCATGACCGAGAGGCTATTATGGCTGGGATAGCAACAACAATCCCAAGGAGAATGCTGACTACTATTAGCTAATACAATCAAAAGTTAGAGAGTAAGGGTAGTCTAGCCTATCAAGGCTTGCATCCTAGCCTTTATGGAGTAAAAAAAGGAAGAATAATTTAAAAATGACACTAAAGAAAAAAATATCAAATACTAGCTATTTTTCTTTTATATGAGCTTCAATATTTTTTTTATAAAGGTAATCAAAATTTTTATTGCTACCTCCCCCCTATTATCGCGCTGATAGGGAAGAGGGAGTGGAGTTGGTGAATGGGCCATGATGTCGGCAGGGAGAAAGAACGCGATAATGCGAGGAAGCATGACAATGACACTGAGAAGGGAAGGGAGGAAGTCGTCGACAATGGCGGCAGAGACTACAAACGAAGACGGAAAGCGGGGAGGTGACCAACCATCAACACGATGTGGTGATAAAATCGACGGGGGGAAACCCTTTTTCCCCCCACTATCCGTTTCCCTCCCCCCCCCCCCCCCAAAATAATACCCCCAAACCCTTATAACCCCCCCTCCTTAAGAGACACGCATTAATTCTTCCCTCCCCCTGCTGTCGAATTGTTGAAGGGAATACCACCTTTTTTTTCGCCCTTGCTGCCGTTGGGAGAGAGAGAGGGTGAGAGAGAGAGAGGGAGAAGAAGAAGAAGAAGAAGAAGAAGAGAGGGAGATAGGGAGAGGAAGAGAGAGAAGAAGAAGAAGAAGAGAGAGTGTAACGTGTCCACCTGTTTTCACTTGTAGGACATGTCTTAGCAGCCCATCGAGAAGAGAGTCCAGAAAGCACCGCCCGGCACTCCCATGAAATGTCACGGGGTTTGCGATCTAGGTCTTCCCGAGTCTGCCACGAAGCGGAAGAATTCCGGCCGTTCCCACTTAGGACCGACCTGAATCAGGGTTTTCCTAGTGGTCAAGTTCCTAGAACGGTAGCTAGCGTCGAACTACTTTACGCAGAAACGTCAAGATCGAAGTGGATTCATGTTGCACTTGGTTCAAGGAGAATGGGAAACGAGAGGGATGCAAAGCTCGACCTCTCTGCCCGTAAGGCATAGTCCCATTCTGTTCCCCTAAAATAGCATAAATCGGGACTCTATTATTCTAGATTCTAGGTCATCGTTCCTTGTTGTCAAATTCCTTCGAGAAAAGTTCCCGGTCAACCGGAACCACCCTTCCGTAGGATGGACCCATGGTCGCATCCCCCCCACTTTCCTCAAGGTTGCTTTAGTTATCTAATTACCTACCACATTTAGTTTGAAACGCAAAAACAACTTCCATAATTAGCGAATTAATCACCGATTCCTTCGCGTAATCTTAGCACTGACATAGAAAAACAATTTCAAACAAGTTCATTTTCAACAATTGATCTTATTTACTAGTCTTGGAATACATCATATAATCCATCCCGAAGGATAATCCATAATCCGCTCGAAGGCAATTCCATAATCTGCCCGAAGGCAATTCCAGCAATCCTCAGGGATCACTAATCCAAGTTTCCGCCCATAGACTAGTATGCGGGCCTCGAGATTCAATCCCGAGTCACGTCGGCCTCTTGTGCAGGACCCGAAGGCAAGGGATTTATGGCCAGAGCCCCCCCTGACACCCAATCATCCTCCTGCTCCAAGTAGCACCCACAGAGAGACCTCTCACAGTGGGTTTGGTCCACGTACCCGGCGTGGCTAACAACCCCCTTGGATAGGGTCACGCAGATAGTCGGGGGTAATTGATGCTGCCTCTCCCTCCAGGCCTTCAACTTGAAGCATTAATTTTCTTTCCATCTTTAGTTCCTTGAGCAAAGAAGTACAAACAATACTCCTAACTGTACAAACACAATCAATCCAATGGTCGTTTAATTGGCCAGCTGCTAAGGTGTGAATCCTTCTCTCCGAATGCATCCGACATTCTATCCAGAATCAATTGTGACTTGGCAAGTTCCCCAAGGGTTTCGTTATTTGCTTATCCTTTTATCCTTGGGTTAGGGTTTATACCTTGTTAACCCAAATTAACAAACACCTTAGGTTCCTTAAACTAAGACAGTAAATCCTGGACAACCTTGTTGTTCTAACTTGATTTATCAATTGCTTGCTAGGCAATTCATAGTTGCCTTATCTTGGCAACTTAGCCTCCCAGAAGGGTGATGTAGCAAGATGACTACTTATCCTCAAGATAGTTTGACTTGAACTTAGGACTTGCCAACCTCGTTCTAAGGAGTGGCAATACCATTTTGTGTTCTAGACACAAAAACCATGCGATGTTGCTACTTGTTGCACGATACAAGTGTCACTCCTAACTTGTGGGATCATTTCTCCCGTCAAACGACATTCCTTGGTCAAGAAATACGTTTGGTCAAGATGTAGGGTTTTTGGGATGTCTTCTTGACCCAACCCAACCCTAACCATACTAGGCTTGGCCCTAGGGTTTCTAAATACAAACGGAAGTCTAGTATTTGGTCAATTGATCCTTGGGGTAAAACCCTAGATCATTGTTGCATGGGTGTTTAGCTAACCCTAACATTCTGTGAATGTGGGTAGGACCTTTGGGATTAAAAGTTTTGACTTGGCATCCCAAGTGCGAAACTAGGCAGAATTTTTTTATCGTGACTAAACCCTAGCTAGCACTTTGAGGTGTTCGTCGTACTAACTATTTATGCTTTTATGAATCCCATGTGGGTTATGCCATTACAAGTGATTTAGCTAAATCGATCTACTTGTCTGCGACAAGAAACGATCTTTTCTTAGAGATGCTAATATTTGTCCTAAAATGTGTAAATAGTTGCAAGACATAACATTACATGCAAATATGCGATTCATTGACTTTTTCCTTCTATGCAACTATAAAATGTAAAATGACCATTTCTTTTCCTTACCTAAACTATAATGATTGACAATTTACGACTAACTTGTATAAAACCTACGTTGATTTACATCAAGAACTATGCTTATAAAGCCTTTGTTTAAT
Organism: Lygodium microphyllum; assembly: GCF_053477565.2. Taxonomy (NCBI): domain Eukaryota; kingdom Viridiplantae; phylum Streptophyta; class Polypodiopsida; order Schizaeales; family Lygodiaceae; genus Lygodium; species Lygodium microphyllum. Next base: position 143,669,618 of record NC_141149.1, read on the forward strand.
GCATTGAATTCAAGCTTTTAATATGAAAATGCATCATTTCCTAAATGCAAACTTCGATAAAAGAACTCTATGAATGCCATGAGACCATGAATGATTTAATTTTTCCTTCAACACTTAGCCCAACCTCGGATGTGATTCTCACCGCATGCAATTTACAAGCTACATAAATCATTTTCATGCAATGCAACTATTTGGACAACATTTAATGGACGTCAATGATTAACTCATATGAATCACAACTAGGAAATTATTGCCTAGAAGCATTATGCGCTGTTCTTTTTTGCGAGGCAATCAAGGATGCATTTAGACAAATCCACCTTTTAACCTATGCAATAGGATTGCATTTGGAAATGCAAGCAATTTCAAAATACACATCATGCAACTAATTCTTGTATATCGGCGACCAATTAAAATTTCCAAACATGATTAAACTTGCGTATGAGAATTGGATATGCCTAGTGCATTCTTCCCATGCGAAATCAATTTTTAAGAACCTGGGCATTGAGGTTCGGGGTGTTATCTGCACGCGAACTCAGAGTGGAGGCTCTCGCATGTGGGCCTCATATCTTTAGCTTCGGAGCCATCTATGCAGTGTATTTTGTTGTAGTAACTCCCCCCCTTGATTTCTCACGTGTCCCGAAGTGTCACAGTCGGCGATCCCCTCTCCCGCGCAGGACACGGTCCTTGAAGACTTGGCTTTAAAGTTCCCGAGGAAGGCACAGGGGAATGGGGCTTTAGGAAGCTTAAAATTAGAAGCTTCTATGCTTCTGTCTCTAACAGAAAACGTGGAAAAAAAAACTTAATGATGGAGAGGATGATGGTGATGATTATGATGATGGTGATGGTGAGGTGGAGGCAGCATGGCAGCAACGGCCTGGCGGTGGCGGCAGATGGTGGCGATGGCGACAGCACGGAGCAGGGCAGCAGCTCCTCTGACTCTCTTTTCTCCCCCCCTCAAGCCTAAGGGGGGTTCATATAGTGTGTAAGGGGGGGGGGGGGGGGGGGGGGGAGGGGGGGAGGGGGGGAGATAGCCACACATGTGGCTAGTTTGCATGCTTCCTCCTCCCCCCGTGCTCTCCTACTTCTCATCACTCCTCTCACACTCCCTCTCCCCCTGCCATGCATCGGCTGAGGGGGGAGGGGATTATTAAAAAATTTTGTCAAAATTTTAACCATTATCCCCTTTTTCCCTCTAGAAGAGGTGTTCACGTGCGGGCTTACGGTCTTCAAGCCACGGCCTCTTATGCACGTCACGAAGGTGGAATTTATCAATGCACGCAGGGTAAGCACTTAACCACCACATTTACCGATGTGAGGGATTATTTTAGTTTTCTCTTTGCGCGGATTACGGGTCTTCAATATTTTGAGGCGGAAATATTACATTCTCGCCCCCTTAGAGGAATCAAGATTTCCTCATCTCGAGAAGAGCTGGGGGTATTGTTGGTTGAGAGTACTTTCATCCATCCAAGTGGCATCCTCTTCGGGATAATCTTTTCACTGGACGAGGTATTCTCTCAAGGTTCTGGATCTCAAATGCCTCTCCCTAACATCTAAGATCATGTCAGGCCGTATCTCAAGGACTCCTTGGCTAGGCATTACAACTTGTTGATCATCAAGCACATGACTAGGGTTAGGCACATACTTTTTCAATAGACTGATATGGAATACATTATGAACTTTTAGGTTTTCAGGGAGTTGCAGTCTATAAGCATTAGGCCCTAGGCACTTGAGGATCTTGTAGGGTCCATAATACCTTGGACTTAGCTTTTTACATTCACCCAAGGATAGGGAACTCTTCTTTGGACATACGCGAATGAAGACCATATCTCCTTCAACGAAGGATCTATCTTGCCAGTTTAATTCCGCGTAAGCCTTTTGTCTATCCTTGGCGGCTTGGATGTCCTGTCTTATTGACTTAATTTGGTCATCCATATCTTCCAACATCTCTGCTTTGAGGCTTCAACCCTCAAGATTGGATCATAGAAGTTTAAAGGACTACGACAGTCGTGCCCATACAATGCTTGAAAAGGGGTCATCTGAATGCTTTGTTGGTAGAAAGATTTGTAAGCAAACTCAACCAGTGGCAAATATTAAATCCACTTTTTGGGTTCACGGCAGCAGTGTGCCCTTAGCATATCCTCAATGACTTGGTTGACTCGCTCCGTTTGACCATCGGTTTGGGGATGGTAAGCTGTACTGAAACAGAGTTGAGTCCCAATGGCCTCGAAGATAGCCCTCCAGAAGTGTGATGTGAAGAGAGAGTCACGATCACTGATGATTCTTCTGGGTAACCCATGCAGTTTGAATATCTCCTTGATGAATAACCTTGCAATGTCTGAGGCTTTATAGTTTGTCTTAACAGGGATAAGATGTGCAACCTTGGTGAGCATATCCACCACAACCATAATGGAGTTGTATCCTCCCTGAACTTGGGGCAGGACAACAACAAAATCCATACTAATGAATTCCCATTTCATTTGGGGAATGTCAAGGGGTTGCAATTTTCCTGGCATTTTGACATGTTCGGTCTTAATATGTTGACAAGACAAACACTTAGTGACATATTTGAGAATGTCACCTTTGAGCCTTTCCCAATAATAGCTCTTTCTGACTACATTGAGGGTCTTGGCATAGCCAAGATGTCCTGAAAAAGGGGAGTCATGTGCTTTCCAAAGTATCTTTTGCTTGAGTGACTAGCTTGCCGGTATACATAATCTCGTTCTATAGTAGACAAGTCCACTATTGATAGAGAATTATAGATACTTTGCATGTAGCTTTGGTCTTGATCCTTGATGGGGATCTCCCTTAGCAATTTCTGATAGGTTGGATCATGGCATGCCTCTTCTTTAGCTAGCTCAAGTATTGGGTTGTTTGGCATGGATACCTTTGTGGCTAGAGATCTGGCTGTTGATGGATCTTGTAAAATCGGGGAATTCAAAAATACCTTGCGACTGAGTGCATCGGCAACTACATTCTCCTTTCCGGACTTTGATTTCAAAATCATATTCCTCCAGCACTTCAATCCATCGACGTTGCCTCATGTTGAGCTCATTCTGGGTAAAAATCCATTTAAGACTTTTATGATCCGTCACTAGGGTAAACTTGTTACCCAGCAAATAGTGTCTCCACAGCTTGAGAGCATGGATGACAGCCAATAGCTCCAAATCGTGGGTAGCATGGTTCCTTTCATGGCTCTTTAATTTTTTTGAAGAGTATGCTACAAGATGACCTTCTTGCATAAGCACACATCCTAAGGCAAGTTTGCTAGCATCAGTTATCACTTCAAACTCCTTACTAAGGTCCGGAAGTTTCAGAATGGGTGTTGATACCAAGCTTTGCTTTAGTTTATCAAAGCTGGACTGTTCAGTCGATGACCATACAATTGATGTTTGCTTCTTCAGTAGATTAGTCACAGCAGCATTGCAATCAAAGCATAGGTTTTGATAAAGACCCTATACCATCCTGTCAATCCAAGAAAACTATGTATTTCTTTGACAATTGTTGGTGTTGGCCACTCCAGAACATCTCTGACCTTGGTCGGATCCACTGAAATTCCATCCGCTCATACAATGAATCCCAGATATTCAATCTGTCGCTTGAAAAATGCACACTTCTTCTTGGCGTAAAGCTTGTGTGCCCTCATTGTTTCAAGGACAATGCGAAGCTGGGGTTCATGATCTTCTTCCTGTTTGGAGTAGACTAAGGTATCGTCAAAGAAGACGAGTACGAAGTCATCGAGATAGGGCCTAAAGATATCCTGCATTAGCCTGTTGAAGGTAGCATGTGCATTTGTCAGCCGGAATGACATGACTAGGGACTCAAAGTGTCCATATCTTGTGCCGAATGCCATCTTTGGGATATCCTCTTCTTTGATCCTTATCTGATAATATCCAGACCTGAGATCAATCTTGGAGAAGATCTTCGCACCTTGAAGACGGTCAAGAAGTTCATCTATTCTTGGAATGGGGTATTTTTTCTTAATGGTCGATTGATTCAACCCTCTATAATCAATACATAGGCGAAGCATTCCATTTGCGATTGGTGTAGCTCCTGGCGCTAGCTTGATTTTGTGATCGACTTCCCTTTGAGGAGGAAGTTCTGTCAGCTCTTCAGGAAATACATCTGCGTACTCCTTTAGCCATGAAGGTTCTTCTTTAGACCCCTGATTATGATCTAGCTTATTTAGCTTAATCAAATAGACAGGTAGCCCCTTCCTAACTCCTTTTATTATTTGAGATGCTTTGGCCAGTTGGATTTTTGGCTTCCCAGCCTCTCCTTGAGTTGTGACCAATTCCCCTTCAGAATTTTGAAAGGAAACTTGGCCCTTTCCACAGTGAATGTGGGCATCATTAGGTTTAAGCCAATCCACAAACACTCATGGATACCTAGGTTCATAACCCTCAATCTGACCGAAGTTGAATTTCCTCCCAGAAGGAATTCCACCTTAGCAGTTTGCCTGGTACAAGTGACCTCACGACCATTTGCTGATTCCACAAGCAAGATAGGTGCATCTATTGTGGCTATTCCTAATCTTTTTGCATAGGCTGGTGAAATGAATGAATGTGTGCTGCCATAATCGATCAAGGTTTTGAAGCTTTTACCTTGATAATCCGATGGGGTTTGAATCACCGAGAATAGGTGATTCAGGCCTTTCTTGTGAAGAGCGGCATGGACTGTTGCCCTCTCAAAGTCTACTTCCATGTTCGGGTCTTCTTCATCTCACATCTCCCTATTGGCAACACTGGCGGTTCTTCCTTTGGCCCTGGCCGGTGGCTCCTTGGCCACAGATGGTTCCCTGGGATGGTCCTTGACGTTGTCCTTCGTTAAGCTTGGGACATTGCCTTTTGAAATGACCAGGCTCGTTGCAATGGAAGCAACGGAGATTGCGGCCATTACCTTGGGTAGGAACGAAATTATTGATAGTGTTGGTCCTAGCTTTCTTCCTTTGTCCCTGACTTTGTCCCTGCGTTCTCTTAGCCTGGGACCTATACACTCCCTTGTTTTGATCCTTGTAAAACCAAGTATTGTTATTTCTTGGCCTAGTCTGCACCTCCTGTATTATGAGTGCAGCTTGAATGAGTGCATCCTAAAGGTCTGTTGGGCGCATTGATTCGAGGCGAGTGTTTATAGGTGGATTTAATCTAGCACAAAACTTCGACACCTGTTGTGTCATATCCATTTGTGGTGCATACTTCAAAAGAGAGAAGAATTTTAAATAGTATGCATCAAGGGATATACCAAGCTGCTTCAGTTCATAGAACTCATTCATCTTCTGCGTGCGGTAGGCAGGTGGTAGATATCTTCCTCGCACAGCTCTTTTTAGCTTCTCCCAAGTAACTGACGCTTCCGAGATCCCTTGGTCTCTACACCATTGCTTCCACCAAAGTCTTGCTTCGCCGGTAAGCTTCAGCTTGGCGAGCATCACTTGGTTAGCGGGTGCAATACGTGCTGTTTCGAAGTAATCCTCCATGGATTCGATCTAGATCTCGGTATCAATTTGGACTCCTTCCCTTGCCATCAAATTCTGGTGGCTTGATTTGCTTGAGAAGAAACTTCTTCTCCTAAATCATGGCCGTACTTGGTGTAGGGGTCGGACTAGGAATCTGTACTTGAGGTTATGCCTGGGCATTGAAAATTCTTTACATTAAAACTTGCTAAACGTTTTCTCACATCACATTACTTGCCCAGTTTAGCTTTTAGCCAAGTGACCAAATCACTTAATTTCTTTACCAACACTCATAGCCAAGACAACCATTGATAAAAAAGTCTATTTCATTCATATGGGCATAGCCCTTTCGAGTACAATTATTTTTGGGAAGATGGAATAAGCTGATACATTAATTTGGGGAGAATAAGATTGTGTTACATTCAGCTACGGGAACTGAGTAATAGTATGGATTGGGGTCATGGATTTTCAGGAATCGATAGGTCATAGGAAGATTAGGGTATCCTTTCCTTTGGTACCCGTTCTTTTCATAGCGTCCCAACACCTTGACTCTGTTGGCAAGGATGAGTCACTTCCTCATACACATATGTGTTCTGCTTGACCTTTCGACCGCCGACATGTAGGGTTGTGTTTGCGTGGGCCTCAACAAAGATGAACAGCTTCACGATCTTTAAGTCCTCCATCCACTTGATTCTCTTCAAGTTGGTCCGAAGGTATGCAATTCGGTGGGTAGCTATGTAATAAATTCCTGAATCACCTGTCCATCTCCATTCCACGTACAGGGGTGAAGGATTGTAGATGCGGTCTAGGATATTCATCATATCCAGCCTCCATCGATAATCTGAAGCACGCATTGCAATCAGAAACATAACCTGAAATACCAAGAATTTGTTCCATGCTTCGTGACTCTGTAGGTCGGCATTAATAAATAAGTAAGGAAATGTTTTTAACAGCAACATTTGCTTTACTTCTCCTCATTAAGTTTCCTTGAAATTATTAGATTTCGTTAGTTCGCTCTGATACCGACTGTAACGTGTCCACCTATTCACTTGTAGGACACGTCTTAGCACCCCATTGGGAAGAGAGTCCAGAAAGCGCCGCCCGGCACTCCCACAAAATGTCACGGGGTTTGCGATCTAGGTCTTCCCGAGTCTGCCACAAAGCGGAAGAATTCTGGCCGTTCCCACTTAGGACCGACCTGAATCAGAGTTTTCCTAGTGGTCAAATTTCTAGAACGGTAGCTAGCGTCGAACCCCAGGTGAACTACTTTACGCAGAAACGTCAAGGTCGAAGCGGATTCATGCTGCACTTGGTTCAAGGAGAATGGGAAATAAGAGGGATGCAAAGCTCGATCTCTCTGCCCGTAAGGCATAGTCCCATTCCGTTCCCCTAAAATAGCATAAATCGGGACTCTAGTATTCTAGATTCTAGGTCATCGTTCCTTGCTGTCAAATTCCTTCGAGAAAAGTTCCCGGCCAACCGGGACCACCCTTTCGTAGGACGGACCCATGGTCGCATCCACCGCACTTTCCTCAGGGTTGCTTTACTTATCTAATTACCTACCACATTTAGTTTGACATGCAAAAACAGCTTCCTTAATTAGCGAATTAATCACCGATTCCTTCACGTAATCTTAGCACTGACATAGAAAAACAATGTCAAACAAGTTCCTTTTCAACAATTGATCTTATTTACTAGCCTTGGAATACATCATATAATCCAGCCCGAATTCTAATCCATAATCCGCCCAAAGGCAATTCCATAATCCACCCAAAGGCAATTCCAGCAATCCTCAGGGATCACTAATCCAAGTTTCCGCCTGTAGACTAGTATGCAAGCCTCGAGATCCAATCCCGAGTCACGTTGGCCTCTTGTGTGCAGGACTCGGAGGCAAGGGATTTACGGCCAGAGCCCCCCTGGCACCCAAGCCTCCTCCTGCTCCAAGTAGCACCCACGGAGAGACCTCTCGCAGCGGGTTCAGTCCACATACCCGGCGCAGCTAACAACCCCCTTGGATAGGGTCAGGCAGACAGTCGGGGGTAACTGATGCTGCCTCTCCCTCCAAGCCTTCAACTTGAAGCATTAATTTTCTTTTCATCTTTAGTTCCTTGAGTAAAGAAGTACAAACAGTGCTCCTAACTATACAAACACAATCAATCCAGTGGTCGTTTGTTTGGCCAGCTGCTAAGGTGTGAATCCTTTTCTCCGAATGCATCCGGCATTCGATCTGGGATCAATTGTGACTTGGCAAGATCCCCAAGGGTTTTGTTTTTTGTTTACCCTTTTATCCTTGGGTTAGGGTTTATACCCTGTTAACCCAAATTAACAAACACCTTAGGTTCCTTAAACTAAGACAGTAAATCCTGGACAACCTTGTCGTTCTAACTTGATTTATCAATTGCTTGCTAGGCAATTCATAGTTACCCTATCTTGGCAACTCAGCCTCCCAGAAGGGTGATGTAGCAGGATGACTACTCATCCTCAAGATAGTTTGACTTGAACTTAGGACTTGCCAACCTCGTTCTAAGGAGTGGCAATACCATTTTGTGTTCTAGACACAAAAACCATGCGACGTTGCTACTTGTTGCATGAGACAAGTGTTGCTCCTAACTTGTGGGATCATTTCTCCCATCAAACGGTGTTCCTTGGTCAAGAAATATGTTTGGTCAAGATGTAGGGCTTTTGGGATGTCTTCTTGACCCAACCCAACCCTAACCATACTAGGCCGACAACGTTTGGTCCTAGGGTTTCTAAATACAACGGAAGTCTAGTATTTGGTCAATTGATCCTTGGGGTAATACCCTAGATCATTGTTGCATGGGCGCTTAGCTAACCCTAACATTCCGTGAACGTGGGTAGAACCTTTGGGATTGAAAGTCTTGATTTGGCATCCCAAGTGGGAAACTAGGCAGAATTTTTTTATCGTGACTAAACTTTAGCTAGCACTTTGAGGTGTTCATTGTACTAACTATTTATGCTTTTATGAATCCCATGTGGATTATGCCATTACAAGTGATTTAGCTTAATCGATCTACTTGTCTATGACAAGAAACAATCTTTTCTTAGAGACACTAATATTTGTCCTAAAAGGTGTAAATAGTTGCAAGACATAACATTACGTGCAAATATGCGGTTCATTGACTTTTTTCTTCTATGCAACTATAAAATGTAAAATGACCATTTCTTTTCCTTACCTAAACTATAATGATTGACAATTTACCGCTAACTTGTATAAAACCTACGTTGATTTACATCAAGAACTATGCTTATAAAGCCTTCGTTTAATGCATTGAATTCAAGCTTTTAATATGAAAATGCATCCTTTCCTAAATACAAACTTCGATTAAAAAACTCCATGAATGCCATGAGACCATGAATGATTCAATTTGTCCTTCAACACTTAGCCCAACCTCGGATGTAATTCTCATCGCATGCAATTTACAAGCTACATAAATCCTTTTCATGCAATGCAACTACTTGGACAACATTTAATGGACGTCAATGATTAACTCATACGTATCACAACTAGGAAATTAGGGAGGGGATCATTAAAAAAATTTGTCAAAATTTTAACCATTATCCCCTTTTTCCCTCTAGAAGAGGTGTTCTCGTGCGGGCTTGCGGTCTTCAAGCCACTGCCTCTTATGCACATCACGGAGCTAGAATTTATCAATGCACGCGGGGTAAGCACTTAACCACCACATTTACCAATGCGGGGGATTATTTTAGTTTGCTCTTTGCACGGATTATGGGTCTTCAATATTTCGAGGCGAAAATATTATAGAGAGATAGGGAGAGGAACAGAGAGGGAGAAAGAGAAGAAGAGAAGGGGAAGAAGAAGAAGGAGCCCTTCCCCTCCTTAGAGGGTGACCACACTCGTTGCTCTTCTCCTCGTAAATCTAATCCTCGTCTCCCCTCAAATCTAATTCTTTCGAGAAGAATCACCCCGGCACATCATCTCTCCGACGAGAGAAAAGAGTGATTTATAGGACGGAAGTATGGCCCCAAAACGGGGAGAGACACGCATCAGCAGTAATCCCACATCCAACAATGGAGCCACCGGCCAAGGCGTTTTTGCGAATACGAATACAACATCGGGTATGGATAATTCATATCCGAATATCTAGGTATAAGTTCCCATCTCTGCTATTCATTGAGCCATAGGTATGCGCGTGAATTCAAATTCAACAAGTAGCTTGAATTTATCCTTTTCGATAATTAACGAACTCATGGGGGATCAGAGGTTAACTCTTTCCGCGGCCATAGATGGCCTCGCATAGATTTATGCATATGGCGCATTAAGGTTCGCACAAACCCATGCACTCAAATACTTTGCATCCTAGTGCTACGCGATGAAGTCATACGTGGCATAAAGAACATATAAGGTTACTAACGAGTTATGCACATAGACAGTGCATGCATGGGAAAGAGATTATGAAACATGTATCGATGGTACACAAATTGATCTTGCATTAAAATCTTGCTAATATCTCAAACTATTAGTTCATTGGGATCTTGAAGTCACGCATAGCTAGTACAAATAACAATCATTGGGATTAAGACTACGATGTCTTGAGATTCGCCGATAGTGACTATGTTTATCAATCTTGTTCGGGGTTGGGCTAGATGCAACAACTCTAGGGCAAGGGAAGAGCTCAAGGATTAGGAAACCCTAAGTCAAAGGAAATACCAATGCTTTTGTACTCATTAGGAAGAAGGTTCAGTTATCAATCAAAGTAAGGGATTATTAGAACTCATGTCTTGAGCATGATAGTTTGCACGGGTGGGTCATCTCCAAGATCACATCGCGTTTCAACCCAAGATGGCACTGCTCGATTCACGAGCCAAAGGTCGAGTGGTGAAAAGGCCAACCACGGAAAGTGTGTCTCACCCCTAGGTCGCTTGGGGTCAGTGGAGCTTTGGACACCCCTTGCCGAGTCTAGAACACAAGTCTAGAATGGAGTTGTAGACTGCCATGAGCCCAATGTCTAGGGCATTGGAAGATCCTATTCTAGATACTGGATGAAAATTATGTTGCCATGTGATTTGAACCGGGTACTTCTATTGGACAAAATGGAATATATAAATTCTCATGTATGGGCAGGAGACAAAGATTAACTTGAAGATAAGTTAAGGAACTTGGTTGAACTTGTTTGTAAGATGATTGCTTGCTTTGTATTTGTGTCTGTGTAGTAAATTACGCAAATGAACCATGTTCCCTAAAGGCTTAATTAAGGAAGCTGGTTTTAAATATCGCACATAAATGTGATAGGACCTAATTAGAAAACTAAAACTATCAAGGAAAGTGGGTGGGCAGAATCACTGACGGGTCCGACATGGTAGTCCCAGAGAACTGGGAGGCTTCTCACAAGGTTTTACTGTCATTTGACCCTTAGGTAAGGTTAGGTTAGAACCCAATTCATACCATGTTAGGGGACCGGAATGGGACTATGCCCTATAGGCAGAGGGTTGAGCGGTGCATCCCTCTTGTTTCCCATTCTCCTTGAACCAAGTGCAGCATGGGTTTGCTTTGGATTGGGTATCTCTACATAAAGTAGGACGTCCAGAATTCAACGCTAGAATTCTGTCAGAGACCTTGACCCCTAGGGACTCAAGTTTCAGGTCGATCTTAGTGGGTTCAACCGCAAACGTTCCGTTGCGAGGCGGACTCGGGAGACGCTAGGCGACAAACCCCGGAACATTCCATGGGAGTGCCAAGCGGCGATGCTTAGATTCGTTTCTCGAGATGGACCGCTAAAACGTGCTTAGGCAGTCAATAGGTGGGCACGTTACAATGAAATGAAAATGCTACCTCTTCCACTTCTTGTAGCATAACTCTTGTTGGAAACTTTTGATCTTAAAAGGTTTATAAGGCTCCATTCATTCATTGTTGTTAGATGTTTGATATGACTCAAGCTACTTAATTATGCTTTGATTTGGAAAATTTGGTTTCAATGATATGATAATGAGGAAATAATTACTTTTTTTTTCTTTGTCAAATGTGGTGGGATGATAATAAGACATGGTAAACTCTACCTAGAGAGAAGAGAAATCATGGCACAATGGATTGAGATCCTAAAGGTTTTTTGAATGCCCATGGGGTAAGAGTCCTATGTCCTATAGTTTTTGGTCCTTCTAAACGTCTCCTTGTATACTTCTTTTGAAGGCCTAGTAAACATGAGAAAGAATTAGTGAGACTAACTTCTCAAATGATTGAATAGTGTTGTTGATGGATCATTATCATGCACATGATGTCTAAATGTGATTGGATTGGGAAAAAAAATGATACTCCTAAATAATGATAAAATATTATGAATGGTTGAAAGGTCTTTCTATAACTAGTTGTCATGAAAGATAACTTCTTCGAGCATTAGCCTTAGATAATGAGAGCGAGATAGAGAGAGAACTTCTAGCATTGAGAAGTAGAAGACTTAATTGAGGATCTTTCAACAGATCACATTTGTGGCTACTAGTGAAGTACTCTTGATGAGGACCAAAAGAACATTATGAGGTATCTTGGAGAACACAAGTGTATGTATCCTCAATAACTTTTCATTGGGTTGTAGGGCATAAAGGCCATGTGAGGTTAAGAAATTGAAGTTGTATTGAGTTGATGATACTTGTGTCCCTAGGGTCTTTTGGGTCTAATGCAATATACTCTTAGGTTGCCAAGCACAGTCCCTAAACTGTAACAATTCTCCTTAGCTTCTTGATTGTGCATGCTAGTGAGGGTTCTCTCTTTCAGTGGAGTGTACGTCAATGCATCTAGCTAATCAGTTTAGTGTTGTGATAACTAAATGTACCACGCATTTATACAATTGAGTTGCATTACTATCACATAAAAATGTATCATGCATTATTGCATGTAAATATATCATATATTATCATTCATACTCGTACCGCACTTTATTATCACATACACACACATCACACATATTTAATAACTTGGAATTATTGAGACAAAGTAAAGTATATTGTTTTAACCAAAAAAGATGCAACATGCTTAATTGATAATGATTGGTACTAAATGTGTTCACAAAGATATGCAAAGAAAGAAACTCAATATTTCTTCAGTTTCTTTGATGGAGAAGATAAGAGCCCTTCAGATACAAACAATAGTTTTTTCTTTGATTTGAATATGAGGGACTTTCTCTTCAACTCTTCTTGCAGGAGAATTGGATTAGATAGGTTGCTAAGCTCACCTAATGCAACAAGTGTGTAGATTGCTTCATCATGTGCTTGATTGAATAGGCACAAAAGTTATTGGCACTCCATGAGTACCATCTTTTCCGTGATGGAACGTATAGAAGTATACAAATTTTGTCAATGATTGAATCTTCATTATAATCTCATCTGCTATAGAAGAGCACTTCTTGTGGAAGATGACCATATCAATACTAGCAAGGTGGCTAATTTACTCTTTCAGGGCTAAATCCCTGCATCACTCCACATGCCTTGATTCTCCTGGATGTGAGATGAACTCATCAATGTAGAGTAAATCTTGGATCACATTGTCAAAACAAAAACATGATTACTAAAATTGAGTTGGAGTTATTGGAATGTCAAAAAACTTGACTGTGGGGTGCATTGGGTCATGATGAGGTTGTCAATTAAATCTTGGTGAAAAATAATGTTGCAAGGCCCTAGTTTAAAGTCTTGCATTTGGGGCCATTTTCCTAGCAAAGAAAATACCAAATTTTGAACCATGGCCTTGTAGCATTCGTTTTTCACCAAGATTTGATATGCAATCTCATTGGGACCCAATGCACCCTAGGGTCAAGTTTTATACCATAAAAATATAAAAAACTTAGAAATTTTACTTTCTCTAGCTCATCTTATAGCTTTAACTCCTCATTTGTCCGTAAAACACTCTTCTGAGCAAAGATATTAACAAATTTTCTTGCGGTTGAAATTTTTGGCCTAGGTCTAAATAGGTCATACTGCAAAGCTTGGAACTCAGTCTTGAAAATATTGTAATTTGACTCAGCTATGATAATGTTCTCCTCGGCTCCTATCATTACACTCATTGTGTCCAAGCTTGTGCCATCATGCCTTTTAGCCCTCTACCAATACTAGATGTATATCCATGTAATCATAGTCAATGATGTCATCCATTGAATCTCTAATGAGATTTGAGAAGAGCTTTTCATAATTAATAATAGGAGATATTGAACTTGCATCTTCATCACTCTCGTCGTCTATGGATACGTCCAATTCAAGCAAGTAGATAGCCAAGCCAATGTTATACTCAAAGGGTGTCATACCTGATGTGTTGCTCGTAAGCATAGTACATGTTTTGTGCCATCAAAGCCACATGGGTCAAGCAGCTATTGACCACTTTTTGCTAGTTCTTCACATGTTGCATGCCAATCACTTGGTCCAAAGGCACACACAAAACATGTTTGATCCATCGATGGAGTATGAGCAATCGGTGAAGGTGCTTACAAAGACTTTCATGACTTGGAGATCGAGATCTAGTATTAAGAATATGCTCTAGGTTGGAGAAATTTGAGAATACCTCAAAGATCGCATCGTATTGGCTAGTAAACCATGTGTCAGGCTTCATAAAATGAAATAATGAAACGAAAAGTAAATTAGTTTTATCTTAAGAATATTAACTTTTAAACTATTAAGGGACTATTTGAACATGATATTAACTTATATTTTAATCTAACGTCTCTATAGATTTAACATACATCTATAAATCTAGCCCAAAGTGGCACTTGCCCTACACACACACACACACACTCTCTCTCTCTCTCTCTCTCTCTCTCTCTCTCTCTCTCTCTCTCTCTCTCTCTCTCTCTCTCTCTCTCTCTCTCTCTCTCTCTCTCTCTCTCTCTCTCTCTCTCTCTCTCTCTCTCTCTCTCTCTCTCTCTCTCTCTCTCTCTCTCTCTCTCTCTCTCTCTCTCTCTCTCTCTCTCTCTCTCTCTCTCTCTCTCCCCCCCCCCATGGGCATGAATGTGTATGCATCATATTTCAAAAAAAGTTGTGTTCAAAAAATCCTCTACAAATTGTAAGAATACACAAGTAGTCTATCAACTAATTTTGGAGGGGATATCCTCCCTTTCCCCTTCTCTCAATGGGAGTTTGGATGTATGCCTCTTATCTTAATTAAAAAATACATGCATATATATTCAAAAAATTTAGATTTGACAAAAGTGTCTCCTCCCCTTAGTGGGTGTGTGGGTGTGCATGCATCTTCTCACGATGTAGTAATACAAATTTTTGAGCTCAGATATTTAAGGAGACTCCAAAATTTCTAAGATATATGGAACCACATACTTTCCATTGGTAATTGTACTCTCAGCTCAGTGTCTAATCTTTCAACCATCTAATTTGAAATAGAAGTTAGGAGGTGGATTATCCATTAATATCATGATTTCTTGATTATTATACATAAAGATCAATCAATCTCCATTTGCAACACTTGAGGCTCACAATCTTTACAAATGATAGTAACATCCATAGTTATACTATCACATGCATCTTGGTCAAGGCACAACATTTGCAATACTTGAATATCAAGCATAAAGTTTTTCACGTGAGAAAGTACCTATATTTGGAAAGGAGATTATCTAAGGAACGAAAAAAATGAGAACGTATTCAATTTGAAGCATAGAATTTTACTTAAGATCCATGTCCCCTATTATCATTCAATACTCTATTGTGTTAGGATTGTGAGCAAGTTTTTATATCCATTTTTTGCCTAGATTTTTTGTTAAACAATCATTTGACATACTCTACCATGTCAAGGTTGTGAGACTGATTTTTTATATCCAAGCTTTGCCTAGAATGTTTATTAAATAATCCTTTGACACACTTTTTATTGCATGTGTGCTCTTGGTACATCTCAAACACTCACATTCCTTGAACATGTGCATAAAAATTACAATTGGTATAAACTAACTTAGATACAGTTCTTCAAGATAGTGCTTGTCTTTATAGAGTTCAATATGTCTCCTCAGATTTTAGTGTCATAGATGTCCAAAATATTACCATTGCACAATTACCATTCCAACACTATTCAAATCCAATACATGCATATACTCAAGTATTCCATATTGTTTTACCACCCTTAGCTAGTATGTACTTAGAATCATGGAAAAAAACAAGGTTCTCTAAAAACTACTTGAGCATATGTCCCTCAAAACCAATTTTGATATGATAGCACTTTTGATAACATCTATAAAGCTCTTGATACTTTTCCGTTTGTAGCAATCTGAAGTGTATAGTTTTGTAAACATAAGAAAATTATTCATGTAGATAACATGAATTTACTCATTTTCAATGTATTATTTATAATATTTCGTATGATTATTGTGAGTGTGATATGTAGTATATTGGGTGATATGTAGATGATATGACACAACATGGATGGCAACCAAATGGCATGTAGACTTGAATAGGCATAAGGGACTAACACTTCAAAGAAGTTATAAACCTCAACCACCACTAGTACACCCAATCTGCCCAGCATAAAGGAAGAACTCACCACGTAAAAGTAGATTAAGAGAGTTATGTGCTTCACCTAAACCTTATCTTACACTTGTATTTTGACAAAACATAGCATTTTAATAAAAACCAAAAATAACTAATTAGTCACATGAACTATGGCAATGCAAACTAGGGTAAACTTATCTATAATATGATTCACAAAAGATAAGATGAAATATTTGGTCTACCCTATATTGATTATTATAAGAACACTAGATTGTAGAGTAATGATCATCAAAACCTTTAAAAAATGGTAGATATAAGAAAAGACCAATCCCTCTTAATAAAAAAATGGTAGATATAAGAAAAGACCGATCTCTCTTAATAAAAAATGATAGATATAAGAAAAGATCAATTTTTCTTAATAAAAAATGGTAGATATAAGAAAAGATCAATCCCTCTTAATAAAAAATAACTAATTAATGACCTCAAATTTGGCAACACACAAGAGGGAAAATTTACCTATAAGCTTATTTGTAGAATAGAAGATAGAATATGTGCTCTACCTTGTATTGTTTGATACAACAACAATGAATTCTAAGGTTAAAACTGACATCAAATCTACTATAAAAATAGCAAAATGAGAACACGCACACACACACACGAGCATCTATATAATCTTTCATAAATTGATCTATAAGAAGACAACACCAAGAGTTAAAATTGACATGAAGCTATAGTGGTTGTTTGAATATTAAAGGTGGCGAAATAATTGAAGAGGTCTCATTGGATTTGCAAATTATTCTAGAGAATGGAGAGGTGGTTGTTGATTACGAAAAGAAAGATAAGGAGAAGTCTTTGGAGAACGTACAACATGTGAGATAGCTTGGTAGGCAAGTAAAAATTTGTAGCATGCCCAATATTCTTGGTTTTTCTTTTGTGAGGATAATAAGAAATCCTTTTATTTGTCACAAAACATGTGGTGGGGAGACTTGCTTGAGCTGTTGCACCAAACACATATCATATACACAAGAGGAAGCTCACTCAAGAACACAAGAAGAGAGATGGAGGCTAAAATGTTTTCTTATTAGTTTCTTCTTCTTCTTTCACACACAATATAATGTACACAAAGTATAGATAAGATATAACATAAAGAAAAGTGGTTTACTACATCAAACATTGTATAATTGACTATTTTAACTAATTGGCACTATAACTATGCCAATTGTCGATAGTGTAACAAACCAAATATAATAAGTGATAAGTCAATGGCCATGTGAGCATCATAACGACCATCGACATGCTAAGTGTAGACATGCAAATCCATCTAACCATGCAATCTATCTCATCAATATCTCTACATGTTGAACTTGTCATCTCAACACTCCTCCTCAAGCTCAACTATATCTCTACAACTCCAAAAAACCTTCAAAATTTTCGAATATTCTCTACCCAATGCCCTTGTGAAAATGTTAACTATTTGATATTGTGTGCTCAATATATCAAGTCAATTTCTTTTGTAAGTACTTTCTCTCTCACAAAGTGGTAAGGCACCTCAATGTGTTTTGTCCTAGCATGCAATACTAAGTTCCTATCTATTTGTATGCTACTCATGTTGTCATAGTGAATGACAAGTGAACCATCTCCCTGCACATCCAAATCACCCAATAACTTTTGTAGACATACCACCTCACATGTTGCTATAGTAGCACCTTTGTACTTAGTCTCTATACTCAATAAAGTAATTGTAGGTTGCTTTTTGCTGCTCTATGTAACTGCTGCATTACTAAGGGAAAACATGAATCTACATCGATTTTTTGTCAGACATGCTACTAGCCCAAATTCCATTTGAGTATCTAGACACATGTATATCCTTATCTACCTCATAAACAAGTCCATAATGCAAATGGACTTTACATATCTCAATATACATCTAGTTGTATCCAAATGAGGCTTTCTAGGCATTTGCATAAATTGATTGATAAGGCCAACAACATAACTCCAGTTTGGCCTTGTGATAGTCACATAAATTAGACTCTCTACTATCCTCTTGAACATAGTAGGACTTCTATCTCATTCCCAACATCAGCACTCAATTTTACGTTTTGCTCCAATGGCACTAGAAGAGGCTTACATGCTGTCATACCATACTTGGACAACATATCCAAGTCATATTGCCTTTGGGACAACCATATATCATCGTCATATTATTTGCTCATCTCAATACCAAGAAAGCACATGAGCTCACCCAAATCCTTCATCTCAAACTTCTTCTTCAAAATATCCTTGACTTTAGTAATCCCAGTGTCACTATTACCTGTAATAATCAAGCCATCCACATAAATGACTATTATGACCAAGCATGCATCTCCCTTTCTCACATAAAGTGAGTGATCAACATTAGAAATATAAAATGCAACATTGACAATATACTCTTCAATCTTGTTAGACCATGCTTTAAGTGCTGTTTTAGTCCACAGAGTGCTTTCTTTAACCTCTAGACATATGTGGAATGCTATAAATCCTCATCACCTATTGGCTACTCCATATATACCTCTCCTTGAAATTCACCATGCAAGAAGGTATTCCTGATATCCATTTGATGTAAACTCTAGCCTTTGGCTATTGCCAAAGTAATCATATATCTAACATGTGCTATCCTAGCAATCGGGCTGCATATCTCATCATAATCTATGCTATATATTTAAGCATAGCAATCATACATCTAACATGTGCTATCCTAGCAATTGGACTGCATATCTCATCATAATCTATGCCATATATTTAAGCATAGCCTTTTGTAACAAGCCTAGTCTTTATACTTGCTAATAGAACCATCTACATTATGTTTAATTTTGTAGACTCACTTATAGCCAATAGCTTTCTTTCCCTTAGAAAATAGTACTAGATCCCAAGTCTTATTGACTTCTAATGTAGCCATCTCCTCATCCATTGTTGCATCCCAATGAGTATGATCAACAACATCCTGAACTACCTTTGTTATATAAGTATAATGGTGAGTTGCATAACCTTCAAAACCAAATCTTTTAATAGGGTATTTGACTCTGTTAGACCTATGTACCATTAGATCACTTAGTGGAGCCTTTACATTATCATGTCATTGTACACTTGGTGTCATGATTGAAGGAATATCAAGTTTATCATCCAAACTCTTTGAGCTACTAGAATCTCCACCAAACCCCAAATGACTAGCAGATGCATCAATACCATCTAATACTTTCCTCTTCATTTTGTCTTTACCTACAATACTAATAGATGTACTTGAAGATATGGGACTGCTTCTTAGTCTTCCAAACCAAGGGCTAATTGTAGATGTAATGCAAGATTATGTTTCTAGTCCACTAAGGCTCCCTAATTCTTGCTTACTTTCTACATATAACTATTCATCATCATCATGCATTACCACTAGATATATACCAACCGTTCATCTCATTAAAAATATCCTTAATCACTTTGAACTTACCTATGATAAGGTTATAACAATAAAACACATTTTTCTCTAAAGAGTATTCAATAAAAATATATATTCCAACCTTTGGATCAAGCTTCTTTCACAGCTCATTTAACACATGAACATATACAATACAACTAAACACTTTCAAGTATGACACATCAAGCTTTTTTCCTGCTTGTAAAGCATACTTTGAGGATCATTCCATGAACTACATTGTGGGTGTTCTATTCATAGTATAGATAGCAGTATGAACAACTTCAAACCAAAAATATTTTGGCAAATTCTTTTCAACCATCAATGCCTATGCAACTTCTACAATATGTCTATTTTTTCTTTCTACCCCATTTTGTTATGGGGTAAGTAAACTGTCCCTTTATCCCATGAGACCTTAAGAAGTCATTGAACTTATTAGAGAGGTACTCTTCCCCTCTATCTAACATCTCAAGTACTTAACTTTCAAGCTTGCTTCTGTTTCACTAGTAGCCTTGAAATTTTTGAAGTGCTCAAACACATTGTTCTTTTCCTTCATGAAATACATCCACAACTTTCTTGAACAATCATCAATAAAT
This sequence comes from Lygodium microphyllum, assembly GCF_053477565.2. NCBI lineage: Eukaryota > Viridiplantae > Streptophyta > Polypodiopsida > Schizaeales > Lygodiaceae > Lygodium > Lygodium microphyllum. The sequence goes on from NC_141149.1 coordinate 143,689,545, forward strand.
ATGACAAAATTTTTACTACCACCAAGAGATATATTCCATATAGGCCGCTAAATATCTATATGCACAAGATCAAGTGTATTCTTGCTCACATCTCTATCATACGAAAAAATTATCTTGCATGCTTACCAAACTGACATGCTTCACATACTTTATGAAATTCTTCAACTCTAAAAGTAAGCCACCAATCCTTTAGATTGCATTAATTTTAGCCTTTGTATATTTTCATGTCCAATATTTTTGTTCCATATTTCGATATTTGTAACCACTCCTTTGTCTTTAGCATATATAGCAACATTCGTAGCAAGAATTCTAACATCTAAGGTGAAGATGTGGCCAACTGTACTTTCTTTTGCGACCAAAATTGCACTTATGATTAAAGTCTTCCATAAAATAATATTTTGCATTGACTTGAACCTACAGTCTTGCTCTACCATTTGCCAACAAACACTAAATTCTTTGTGATTAATAGCACATGTAATACATTTGATAGACTCTTTGTATCTAAGGTGCCAACTATACTTTCTTTTGCGACCAAAATTGCACTTATGATTAAAGTTTTCAATAAAATAACATTTTGCATTAACTTGAATCTACAGTCTTGCTCTACCATTTGGCCAATAGACACTAAATTATTTGTGATTAATAGCACATCTTATCATTTGATAGACTCTTTGTTTGACCATCATAGATAAGCAAACTTTTTTAATATTTAAAATTGTGTGGCATGAATCATCACCTAACCTATATTTTGTAAATCATATATCTCTGAAACCATTCAGCATAGCTAGTAATATAATTATATGTGCCTAAATAAACTTACCATACATCATCATATGTTCCCTTTCTTGTAATAGGATTCATCATATGTTGTATAACAAACAGATGTTCATTTTTATCTTCATTCTCACATAAAGTGATGTATAATTTTCATGCTATAATTTATCATTGTGAATATTATTCTTCTTAGCATAAAACTAGGTTACAATATGATTTATTTTGTTATGATAATGATAAAAAATACTAGAATTGCTAGAATCTTTGTTTTGCCATCCACCTCTTCCTCTAGAGCTAGCTCCCTTTGTCTCTAAAGTTTCCATGGCCTCTTGAAACCTACATTTCACCAAGCTATTGATTTAACTTGTTTTGCTAGTTATTACCAATACATCCCATAACATGGCCTCTTGAGGAGGATCTGCCACATCTTCTTCTTGAACTTGAGTAAAATGCTTGGATATGTTCACCACTTCTTTTAGATAATTCAATTTGCATATTGGTCTCTTTAGTGATCATGAGAGATACCAACTCATCAAAAGCTAAAAATGGCTTCCATACATATACAAAAGTAACAAATGATTATCAAACCTTTTGATTATTGAGGCCTTCCAAAGTATGTAAAACCAAATCATCATCATCAGGCTTTGCATCAATAACTGCTAAGGTATCTACAATGCTTCTTGCTTTCAAAACATACTTTCTTCAAAGTATTCAACTCTTGCTTGAGTTGAATCTTCTGTGTTGTATTTATTGAAAACATATTCTCAAAAATTATCCAAGTTGCATATGAAGTTTTTGCATTTCTGATATGTCCCAGCATAGTATTATCAATGACTATAGATAGCTAACACATGACCTTTTTATCTTTTACATTCTGTTTTTTTAACATTTAATTCTTCTACAATCACTGGATTACTTAGCTCTAGCTCATTTTTTCACTTGAAACAAACTCACAGAGGCCTTTTTCAATAAGAAAGTTTGTCACACAAAACTTCCATGATGCGTAGTTATTCTTCTCTAGCTTTTCAATGATGGGGTTTCCACTATTCTCTATCATTATCACAAAATTGATACAAAATAGTAAGCAAGTCCTCCACAATCTTTTACAAGTGCACAGTAACACACCAAGCAATATTTTTCATTGACTGCTTAATAATACATGTAATGTACAACCTATTAGTAGATAAAACTTGTGTTTTCTTTCAAGAAAATATCTTAGAGCTTACAGATATAAAATCTGTAACACATACACCCACTTTCAATTGACACAATTAAAATTGTAGTATACTCTAAAACTACTACCTGTAACCTTGCAAGTCTAAAATAGGGTTTGAAATAGCCTCAAACGGCCAAAAAAACCATGGAAAGGCCCTGAAGGACTTCCTTACAATGCTTTACTTGCATACTAAATCTCACAACAATCTAAAATTTTCACTCTGCCCTACTCCACAAGCACTATTCAAGAGAAAGAGTGAAAGAATGGGTGAGCTTCTTACCTATTGCTTGCTTGCTCAAATCCTTGCTTCTTCTCCTTCACTTTAGCCCTCAAAACCAGTCTCTTTTAGTAGTGTTGCTCTAATATCATATCATGAATCGCATGGTGGGGAGACTTTCTTGAGTTGCTGTGTCAAACACACACCATACACACAAGAGGAAGCTCACTTAAGAACACAAAAAGAGAGATAATTACCAAAATGTTTTCTTGTTGGTTTCTTCTTCTTCTTTCACACACAATACAATGTACATAAATTTTAGATAAAATATAACATAAAGAAACGTGGCCTATTACGTCAAATAGTGCATAACTAACTATACTAATCGACTCGTGCTATATCTATGCTAGCTATAGTAGGTAGGTGCAACAAAACAAATATAATAAGTGATAAGTTAGTGGCCATGTGCACATCATAATAATCAGTGATGTGTGCTAAGTATAGATATACCAACCCATCTAACTAGGTGGTCAATCATCAATACACATGTTGAGCTTCCCATCTCAATATTATTGTGCCTCTTTATAACCTTGTTGCATATAGCTCCATGAGACATGTTGCCAATAGTTTCGTGTGGTCGATTCCTTGATTGGATAGTGTTTCGTATGTGAAAACAATGGAAAAGCTTCTATTATTTCTAAAAACACATATAGCATGAGTATAAACACTACTACTTAACATCCTCAAGATTGGAGGCATATTTGGAGAGATATCAATAGGAGATTTAAAGATGAACTTATTGAAGAAGGGACCAACTTGAAGGGTTTCAACTGTATGAGCTTGCTGTCGGGACCATTGGACACCTCCTTATTCCTCTAGGATATTGACTTATGAAGTGCACGACTATCTCTCACCTAGCTTACTCACACATTACATGGATATACATCTAGATACAATTAGAGAATGCACTTACCAATAGTCACCACATTGTGTTGTTGCATCACTAATTATCTGAATAGGCTACCATTTCTTTCAAACAATGAACCATTTCCTCTTCATCAATCACAAGATTTGGAGTAAGGGTAGCTTCCATTTGGGCAAAAAACATTGCATTAGGGCCAGTCATATTTGTTGATTCCCATTTCACACACATACATACTCTCTCTCTCTCTCTCTCTCTCTCTCTCTCTCTCTCTCTCTCTCTCTCTCTCTCTCTCTCTCTCTCTCTCTCTCTCTCTCTCTCTCTCTCTCTCTCTCTCTCTCTCTCTCTCTCTCTCTCTCTCTCTCTCTCTCTCTCTAAAACATGTCTTGTACACTAAAGGCTCATGAAATAGGTAGGGTAAAAGACTAGCTAGGCAAGTGGGGCAGAGGCCCTAGGTCTATACAAATGTAGGGCACACAAATCAAGCAAGAAATGGTAGGTACATGCGTGCCATGCACAAGCAATTGATAGGTTAAAGACTAGGTGGGTGGGGCAATGCCCCCAGGACCACACTAATGTAGGGCACACTAGTTAGGTAGAGAATGGTAGGTACATGTGCACCATCATTGAAGCTCTCTCTCTCTCTCTCTCTCTCTCTCTCTCTCTCTCTCTCTCTCTCTCTCTCTCTCTCTCTCTCTCTCTCTCTCTCTCTCTCTCTCTCTCTCTCTCTCTCTCTCTCTCTCTCTCTCTCTCTCTCTCTCTCTAAGAGTGGAGATGAAAATGGAATATCAACCTTAATGTCTTCCCTAAAGGCTACTTATATGGCCTTTGTAATTCTATTTTTCTTTGAACAAATTTGGCAGTCATTTACTAGTGTGCTCTCATTTATTGGAGTATTTGGCTACCTAGTTTTTATTAGTGAGTCCCATGCTCCTCCATTGTCTCCCTCAACTTCACCGCTACCTTGATTCCCAAAGGTTTATCATGGCATGCATGAAAGAGAAGTTTTCTTAGTTCATGTTTAGCATAGTGATAATTGCAACAATAGAAAGTGGTGGCTCGATTTGTGCTTGATGTGAAATGAAGGGAGAATCACATAACAAGGTCAAGTTCAAAACAACGTTTGCATGATCTAAGTGGTGATGCATTTGAGATGCATGATGACCATGATGTCGATGCATCTAAGGTCGAAGATGATAGCTCAATTCAATGGATGTCCACACAATGAATACATCATTTAATCATTTTTAAGTGTAGTGTTTATTTTTCAACCTTCCAAATGTCCCCTTCCCCTCTTGGCAAGCCTGCATTCATGCTGTGCAGGGTGGAGATATGACAATCATGGTGAGAATTTTGGCAAATGTGCCAAATTTGGAGTCTAGCTATAACAAGCATTCTATGAGAGATTGCTTGGATTCTTGGGCCAATTCTTTCACCATTTTGTAGATTGAGCAAAACCACCATCTTCTCTTTAAATGGTTGGAGGAAGTGGCTCATGATCAGTAATCTTGAAGATGGAAGCACATATAGTTTCAAGTGATATAGTTATCTCACAAAGAATCAAGGATTCACAATGCTTTGCTTAGTTTGATAAGCCATGATGGACCTAGAACCCTTGTAGGGGTCAACAATGGCAAATGCTCTACATGGCATCTTGTGTGTGTGTGTGTGTGTGTGTGTGTGTGTGTGTGTGTGTGTGTGTGTGTGTGTGTGTGTGTGCGTGTGCGTGTGCGTGTGCGTGTGCGTGTGCGTGTGCGTGTGCGTGTGCGTGTGCGTGTGCGTGTGCGTGTGCGTGCGTGCGTGCGTGCGTGTGTGTGTGTGTGAACTTGCCTAAAATTATATCAGCAAGAAGACAAAAACAAGAGTTAAAATCAACATCAAGTAAAAGAGAATGTGTGTGTGTGCGTGAAGTGACATCAAAACCCACTAGAAAAGTAGAAAAATAGAGAAAAACTAGAGAAAAATGGGTATCCATGTTTTCTTTAAAATCTACAATTGTATAGAGAAAAATTTGTAGAGGTAAACAAAGTGATCCAAACTAGATTACTCTTACCATAGAGCTCCAATGGTACTCATATTTCACCAAAATGGAGTAGATAGAAAAATAAATCAGCCGCTTAATTTTGGGGTCAAGTTGATCTTATGGGAGAAAAAAAAATTAAAAATGCATAAAAAAGGGCTTGAGTTCAAGGATAGAGATACTTAAAATTTGTGTACTATTCATTCTCTCTTTTGTAAATCTCCTAAATAAAAAACCAAGATTTGGAGAGAGAAAATTATCCTCTATTGATGTCAACATTTTTCTCTAGTTGTTCAATGGCCCAACCTATAGCCCATCATCACTACTACCTCATATACTTTACTTTTTTGTGCCTTTAGCACGTTTGTTATCTCCTCATCTTAATGAGAGCCATTCCCTACTCTACTCCCTCCAAGCACTACTTGAGACATTGTCATTCTAAAGAGAATTGCCACTTGTTCTATTATGATACTACCCAAGAAGCTTCAATCCACTACATCATAGATAATCTCCAATTGATCACCTTGAGAAGCCACTCATCCACTCACCTTGTGGTCACTTCAAGTCACCTAATTGCCTCAAGTTGTGACAAGAAATCTACCTCAAGTGGGTATTGCCTTGAGTCACATATATTCTTGGAGTCACATACGTATGTAATTCAATCAACAAGGCATGGGGATGAAACAAATGGAAGCATAACAAGTATTAAAATAAACTACTAAACACAAGAAAAAAGAGAAAAAAAGAGAGAACATTGCAAAACAAGAGAACTTAGAGATGGAAAATGAAATCCATATACCAAATGATGAGATAGTTGTGTACAATACTGAGTCTCTAGCTGTGTGGGAACTGGCACCAGCTCCTCTCCCCACCAAGGTATGCATTAAATCTGGAAGTGATGAGTTTGAATGTGGAGGAGGAGCCCAAATAAATAGGCCAAAAAGAATGCAAACAATGCATTAGGTCGATCATCAAATAATGCTAGTTGACTAGCCACAATAAAATGCCTAAAGTGTACAACAGTGAATCATTGGCTATGTGGAAACTCGTGTTGGCTCCTCTCTCCACCAAGGTATGCATTGGATCTACAAGTGATGAATGATTGAATGTGGAGGAGAAGCCCAAATAAATAGGCCAAAAAGAATGCAAATAATGCATCAGGTTGGCCAACAATAAATGTACAAGCATGCATCATATAGGCCACAATAAAATGCCTAAATTGCATGGCCTAGATTCACTCATGAGCTGACAATATTGTCACAGAGATGGTTTGTGTTTTTTAGAAGTACTTATCCATGAGCATACTCATGATACAAGCCCGCTTGCATATATCATGGACAAAGTGGAGATTGCAACTCCAATGTATAACCAATGGATATTCTTTTTGGAGTGGTTCATGAAGACCTTAAAGGTCTTTGTGTGGCAAGGGGCTCATCAAAAGACTAGAATGGTTGAAGGTTGGCTAGTGTCAAAGACCCTTGCACACATTCTTGAGACACCACATCGGTATGGACTCTCAGGGAGGACAATCAACCAAGTGGAGACATGGCAATCAGAAATGGAGCAAAAGGTAAACCGTTTATGTATATTGCAACATCTATCCATGTGGCTTTCCAGATGCAAGGTAACCAAAATTAAATGAAAGCCACCAAGGTCAAAGTTTTAATACAGTATATGTGAATAGCTTACTTAATACCCCAAGGGCCTAGAGAAACTACCATGACTTATATATGTATGAGGTGCTTGCATGGGGGATTGACAAAAGCATCACATGAAGATGAGGTAATCATAGAGGAGGAGTGGGAGTTCTCCAAGGGATGTAGCCCAAAGGTAAGCATGCCCTTTCATTGACACTCTCTTCACTAAAGATAAGTGACAACTAATCCTAAAACTTTAATCCATCGTACAAAGTCTATAGTGTATCATTGTCACATCATGGGAGATTTTTAAGTAGAGTGAATCAATAAACTATATGTTCAGAGGCATCTTTTAGTAGAGCACATTGATGAAATACATTTCTTGGGGGTTAAAGTCCACTTGTGCCTAGCTACCTACATTTACCTCTTGCACACACTCTCTACACACCTATATACTACAGGTTGTAGTCACCAATCACTGTCATCTTTATTCCTTATTCTTTATAGTGATAGAATAATAAAGGGAAGACATGTCACACATTATGATTGTTAGAGTTTCCACACAGTAGTCTTGCTCTCTTGAGCTCAAAGCTCCATAGCCATTGCTCTTGCTCGTGCTTATGCATTTATTCTCTCTCAATTCTACTCACCCTTTTAAGTGGGTATCATACTGGGATTTCAAGGAGCTTTAGCCATTCAACTTTAGCTCAAGAAAGAGAGGTTCAAATCAAGTTTCCATACTAGTCATGTCTTCAACCATCTAAAGTAAGTATTAGCTCCCCATATTCTACAACTTATTTCTCAACTCCATGAGAACATTTGATCAGTGCCTAGTGATCCTAAAGGGTCAAGGACAATAGGAGAAACCCTAGGACAACAACCTGCAAATTGTAGTGCATTTTTAGGGGCTGCCCTACTCAATCTTCCTCATACATTTTTCTCAAGAACTTACTCCTACTTCTTATGGAGACTTCTCTTGGCATCAAGCATTTGAATATGTATGCTTTGATGATACTTATTCACTCAAGTTTTAATACTAGGACCATGCATTGATGCTCAGGGATGCTCTAGATTGATTAGAGCTCATTTTGCTCAGCCATTGGAAGGTTCTTTGCTATCATACACAGTGGACAGCAAGCAAATGCTTTGAATGTCAATGCAATCTATGCTTTCACACTATTTGATAACATTCTTGGATCATATGTATGCTTGATATTGCTAATCATGAATCAATATGCTCTTCTTTGAGCATTGAGCTTTGATTTTAAGTTCCCCTACATTTATATTTGGTAGAGGTTCATGGTCCAATGATCTATTATTTACAAGCTTGGATGCTTATGCTATTTATATGCTCTCAAATGTATTATTTGATATAATTGGGCTTATGGATACTATAACATACATGTATTGAGATTGCTTTGCTCTTTGATACCCTAGTTTAGGATTTTCTTGCTGATGCAAACAATGTGGCTGATTATGTCATGTTGACAGACTGTGGTGAACCGTCTTGCTTCAAGGAAGCAATGGACATACAAGACAGCAAGAATTGGTATAAAGACATGTTGTTAGAAATGGAATCTCTTGAGAAAAATGGCACTTGGGACTTGGTGCAGTTGCCTAAAGGGCAGAAAACACTTCCATGCAAATGGGTTTACAAGATGAACCAGCAAATTGTAATGCCTAGTCAAGGACCCCTCGAACTCCAGCCTGATAAGATTCTAGATATAAAATAGAAACCTCTGAGAAACAAAACCATTATAGAGTATCTTATCTAATGGAAAGACTATCATGAGGAGGATGCCACTTGGATAGAAGAGACAATACTAGAAAAATAGTTTCCCCAGTTCTTTTTTAGATAAGGACATCTCGATTCCTCTAAGGAGGAGAGGATGTAATATTCTCACAACAAAACTTCATACCAAGAAACGAATTCAGGCTTGAGGCATTTTAAAAAATTACCCACCATCGAGCTATCACATAAGTGACCGCACGTAATTTTCTTAATATCGAGTCTTGCATTAAATCAATTCTGCAATCCAACACAAGAAGACGCCTCAATGTTCCTAGCTAACAAAAAGCAAAGATGCCTCGTAAATAATATTATGACGGCTTGATCATAAATTTTTCCGCATTATATTTGATTTGTCATTCCCGATTCCATTTAATGTGTCAAAGATCGCATTGATTTCGTAACCGTAAGACAAATTGCAAAAGCCTTAATTGATAGACGAAGAACGCACAAGAATGAGTATGATATTGAGTAAGTTAAGTATCAAAGAGTATGACATGACTTTATAAACTAGATAAGTCATGAGGTAACTTGGCCAAAAACCACCTGATGAAGTCGTTTTGAAGAAAAAAATACATTTTTGAAAAAATATACAAAAAATTATGACGTTTTTTACGCATGGAGGGAGAGAAATTATAAAATAATCATCCCCATGCCAACCATCCAACAAATAGGCAATCAAAATGTATTTTTAATCAAGCTCAATTGGCTCTTGTGACAAGTAGCCAAAAGAATGAGTTGGTTGCATGCTCCCCTCCATGCCTATAAATACACCCCCTCTCCTTCACAAAGAAAGCAATAAGAAATACCTCCTGATGATGGAAAATTTTCTCTACTTCTCTTATCCATTGAAGCTTTAAGCTTGAAAGAGGAAAATACCCCTTCTACCTCATTTTCATTTTCTCTACCTCCTGTTATGCCTTTGTCCCATACGACCACACCACTAAGTGAAACACTCGCGAAATTTTTCTGGAAGACCACCAACTCTCCTTGAACTACCACATCAATTTTGCATGACATCCAATGGCTCCGCAAGGTCGCAGACATTCAAAAAGTTCATTTGAAGGAAGGGAAGCAAGGAACATAGCCGATGGGGAAAATGACATGGTAGGAATTGGCAAAACCCCCATTATTGCACACTTGATAGAGATAACATCTTGTCGATTTGGAAAAATTTAATTTTTTATAAGCTTATTGCTATATTTAGCTTTAAACAATTATAAATGTGTTCTAAAGAAAATACATATGAACTGTCGCTTAGGAAAATGACCTAAGTAATATAATAATTAACTATTTCATGAAAAGACTCTTTCATTTGGAAAAGAATTATATGCATGTCATCAAGAAAATATTGTAATGATGGTTTATTTTTTAATATTTATTGTTATAGCTTTAATGACTCATTTGATCGTAATAACAGAAAAAAGGTAGATGTTGTTAGGGAAATGAATATTTTATAATTTTTCCTTGAAAGTAACTATCTCTATTTCATTTTATTAACTATTAAAAATTCATATGAATTTTATAATAATTTATGGAAAATTATTTAGATAATATCACGAAATAATCAATGCATTAAATCAATAGAAAAATGTATAGAAAAATATATACTAGATGCACATAAATTAGGTGCGTAGTAATATAATTCGATGTTTGAAAGGTGAAAGAAAAATTGCACTTATGATTTTTGCATTCCCTAAAATAAAGTTTTCAGAAAAACAATCATCATTGCACCTAGGACATAGCTAAATGAAAACTGATCTTTCTTGATAATGTTGAAAGTTGAACATCATCGATTAAACCATAGAATATGAGTATAATAAAATAAATATTATTTTCTTATTGAAAATACACGCAATTTTAATATTAATGATTACATTAGCGAGAGCGTCAATATCATGAGTTGACCCACGTATGAATCAGCGAGAAAACCTAACATAAAATATCAAGAATGTTGATGCAAAAAAAATTATGAAATACTTGACAACCCTGAAACTATCAGTATCAAGAAATTAAATAAAAATCAAAAGCCTGTAGGACTTATTGGACATTGATAAGAAATTGTCAATATAAATTCTAAAGCCTAAAAAGACTTGGAAAAGCATTTGAAATCCTGTTAAGCACGGGATAGGGCACGAAAACGCATGAATTGCTTGCCATAGATATAAATGCCCATATTATCTTTTAGGGTGAAAATACCAAATTTTTCATAAGGATAAAATAGACTTCAGATTTGTGAAGTAGCTTGCAGATCCGAATTTATGAAACCCTAAGAATAAGGTGGGACCTTAAAAGAGAAACTCTCGATTTGGGTGGGGCTACTTCCTATGCTAAAAACACTTGCTACTGTTTCTTTTTTATTTGTGCATGCACTGATGGTTGCATAGGAAAGATTGATTGTGCTTGCAACAGTTAGATCTAATTGTAAATATATAATCATGATAATAAGAGGAAAGACCGTGTTATGCCTCTCCCGTGACTAGATGCAGAACCCTGCTCCAAGGGGGATTGTTTTGTACTACTGCGAGGAGCTTTGGACCGGCCTCGATGGTGAGAGGTCGCTCGGTGAGGAATTCATTAGGCAGGAGAAGGTGTGAGTGCTAAGGGGGGCTCTATTCGTAAATCTCTCGATCGCTCCTAGAAAGTGCCTGACCCTCACACGGATCTGTATGGGATCCTAGAGTCCTTAATACTAGTGAAGGGACAAAAATCTTGGAGGGTTTCTTTTCTATGTAGAGACAGAAGGGATTTTCCAATGAACTGAGGTTTATTTTTTGCATAGGTAGAAGGAAAAAATCATTGTAAATAACTTTGCAAAATAATAAATAAATATATTTTGCCAAAAGACCATTTTCTCTATCTTTGTGTTATGCCATAAAATTATACGAAGGAACCTATGATAACGGGTTAATTAATGAAGTTACTTTTATATGCCATAACTTAATGTGATAGATAATTAGAAAACTAAAGAAAACCATTTGTGGGAATTGGGTGGGCGAGATTCTTGACAGATCCATCCTACGGATGGGTGGTCCCAATAAGCTAGGAGCTTCTCTCAAGAGATTAAATGAAACATTAAATAGGTAGAGCCAAGCGTTGACTTACCTAGGGTCAAGTCTTAAAACCTTGATAAAATTTTATCTTAGGGGAAAGGTGTGGCAGCTATGCCAAAACTCCGTTAAGATTTACTGAATCCTAACTAGTTACTAGAAAAAAGTGTGGCACTCCATGAGCCAAGGGTAACTACTATCGCTCCAGTTGGACGAGAAGCCCTTGTGGGATACCTTGATGGAGCTAGCTAATGTATAGAGACCTCAATTGTCATATTAGGACCTAGAGCTTGCAAGTTGATCCTCATGGGGATAGCCAGTACCTTTTGTTATGGGGTGGACTCTAGGAAACCTAGATGATACACCCCATGTATTCTTGCGAGTGTTGGGCAAGGCCATCTACTTAGGATAGCTTCTGGATGGACCACTAAAACATGCTACCAGGGAATTGTTAGGTAGAATCCCAAACTTATTTGCAATGATGATTTTTTGCGTATTCAGAATGGTTAATAGTTTGACTGCATAAATGGCATCAAAGAGAGAAGGTTCACTTGAGGGCTAGAATTCTCTTCAAGGAGTGCACTACTTTATACCATAAGGTATATGAAGGAGCAACTCCAAACAATGAGATGAGCTTGCATTTTGCACATGGTTTCACATGGCAAAAATGCAGAGAAACAAATGATAGCCCTAGCCTTGTGGTATGGACCAATTTTGCAGAGGGCATACTTAGGATAATACCGTAGCAGAACAAACTGGATATGAAATTGGAGAAGTGGAGGTTGACAAATGGACCAAGCAAGGTAATTGAAGGTACATCCTTTGCTAAAATTCCATCTCTTTACAATGATGCAACTGGTATAGCATGTGATAACCCGACACACTCCAATGCACACATGTTGTTTGGGCATGCTGCGGAGTTTCTAAACAAGTGGGCTTTTGGGTTTATCTCTAATATCTCATCAACCACCCATGAGAGCGGATTTTTTAAGCCAATTTAAAGTGAAAAAAGACCCTGTGAGGTGTAAAAGAGCAAATTTTTATGGGAAATGAAACGTTTGCAAATCAAGGAGTTGGAGTTTTCTTAGATACATTTTGATGCCAAGAACCCAATACAATCTCCATTCGTCAATTAGATGTCATTTGACCCCCCATTTAATCCCCACAAGAGTTGGTGTTATGAACCAGCTACTAGATCCAGAAGCTGATAAGTGCATGAAAAAAGCCACCTGTCCAGTCTCTTCACAATTTCGAGCTCATTTGGCCCTCCGTCCAGGCCAGAACCACTTTCGGATAGTGTGAATATGCAAAAACTGAACATGTTAACTTCTAAGGTTAATGATTAAGCTAAGGGTTTTAACAAAAAATGTTTTTTCAGCATGGAGAAGGAGGGGGATACAATTTTTTATGCCCCTTCGATTCATCAAGTGTAGCTTTTCGATTTGGGAAAGATCATTAAAGATGAAAGGCATATCCCCGATCTACACATTGAAGGCTTTAATCTGACTATATGTATATGCAATATGATGCAAGGAATGAAAATATCTTATTTCAGTATTTCTCTCCCATCTTTGCACCTTGTTTCTATGGCTCAATCTATGTGAGAGAGGGGTAGGCTGAAGTGATAGATTTTGGCCATGTGATGATGCTCAAGTGTTATGGAGCGTAAATCAAAGGTTGGGATGTGTCAATGGCCATGGAAAAGTGCCAATGGCTTCTTGACTTTGAAATACGTGCAGATTCGTATTAAATAAAATGTGTAAATGCTCAATTTTATCGTTTTATGATGAATCTTTTGCACTTATAATGGGAAATGGTCTAGAATGTTTGAATATGATTTCTAGTGCCTAAAAATTTAGAATTCTTAGTTGGTTCTTGCTATTTATATAATAAAAATGAAAATCATGAAAATTTGTAATGCACGAATTGTAAGATTTTGGGAAAATTGAGGGTTTTATGTATTTTCATGGTTCTTTTGGTATTCACATGGGGTCATATAAAGTATAATATTGGTTCTTAGTTTATGCAAAACTTTACATGTTTCTAACGTGCCCACCTAGCAGCTGCCCAAGCATGTTTTTAGCGGTCCATCGAGAAAGGAATCTAAAAGTCGTTGCCCGACACTCCCATGGAATGTTCCGGGGTTTGTTGCCTAGGGTTCCTCGAGTCCGCTTCGCAATGGAACATTCGCAGCCACGAACCCACTAGGATCGACTTGAAATCTGGGTTCCTAGAGGCCAAGGTCTCCTAACAACATTCTAACGACAGACCCTAGACACCCTACTTTACGCAAAGATACCCAAGCCAAAGCAGTCCAATGCCACACTTGGTTCAAAGAGAATGGGAAACAAGAGGGATGTGTTGCTCAACCTCTCTGCCTGAAGGGCACAGTCCCATTCCGGTCCCCTAAAATGGCATGAGTTAGGTTTTAACTTAACAATTCCTAAAGGTCGAATGCTGGTAGAATCCTGTGAGAAGCCTTCGAGTTCTCTGGGACCACCTTGCCATAGGACGGACCCGTCAGGGGTTCCACCCACCCGCTTCCCTCAATGGGTGTTCTTTAGTTACCTAATTAGGTTCTATCACATTTATGTGGGACATTTAAAAACAGCTTTCTTAATTAAGCCTTTTAGGAAATAGGGTTCGTTTGCGTAATTTATGGCACTGACACAAAAACAATCCAGGCAAGTTCTTTGGAAGTCAACTTCATATTATCATCTTAACTAAAATACAAGTCTCATCCAAAAAGGATGGATTCTGCAATCCGTGGGGATGCGTCTTATTTCATCCAAGTTTCCACCTTTGCACTAGTAACAGGGCCTCAAGAATCCATCTCGAGTCACGTAGATCATTTGAGTAGGGCTCGAAGGCAGGGAATTTACAGCCAGAGCCCCCCTGGCATCCAAGCGTATCCTACATTCAAACTAACCCACGGAGAGACCTCTCGTGGCGGGTTCGGTCCACATTCCCATCATGATTATTTAGAACCCCCTTGGCTAGGGTTGGGGGCCAGCTGGGGGTAGCTTGGTGTGCCCTCCTTGATTTCAACCTGAATCATTAATCAAATTTTCTTTTGTGAGCTTGAGTCATACATTCCTTTCGCAGACATTGAGTCTAGACTTACAGGCACAAACAATCAATGAAGGCGAGTGCTCAGGACATCTGCTAAGGTGGATTCCTCATCTTAAATGCCTAGTGTTACCCTTCTTGGGTCTTTCTTGCCTTATCGTTATTTTTCATCATTTTTCGAGGAATAGAGAATACCCTCTTTTTTACCTCACTTCTATGTACTAGGGTAGAGTAATTACGCTATAGTTTCAGATGACGGCTTCCCTAGGCTACTATCCTTTGGTTCCTATCTTAAGATCTTGGTCTAGGGTTTTGTTTGGTCAATCGGTAAATCATTTTTTTTCCATCTTAGAAGTCTATCGGGTTTTAAGTTCACCTTAGGGTCTCCTCCCTTCAAGATAACAGGAACTTTTGTTTACTCCTCTTGCAAGTCAAGCGTAAACCAAGTCTATTTACCATTCCAAAATAGTTGCGAGTATCGAATGTAGCTTGGCGAATAGTCATTCTCCGTGTGGGTACTACATTTGAGCTTCCTTTTGTTATCTTCGCGATGTTTCATATTCTGAAAATGATATACCAAAGAGTGTTTTGGGTCCATCGCGGTTGGCTATTGGGGTAGAGACCAAAGAGCGTGTTGACTCCAAGTCAAAATATGGTCATAATAAGGACAAGTCAATCTATTTGCAACTAAGGTCCTAGCTAGGTCAACGAGCTGAATCCTAGCTTCGCTTATCGGCCAAGACTTCATTTACCAAACCATTCCTTTCAGTTAAGCTCAACATTTCACATGCGCATCTTAATCTACCTTTTTAGATGCATATTTTATTATGTGGTGCAATTGAGGCTATTCATGATGCCATGCAAGTCTTCCTTGAGTTGTCGATGCGATGCAAGGCCTCTATTCATAAAAATCCCTTCCAGTATATTTATGCAACTCAAAAGGCATGACCTAATTAGTCAAATGCGAGTGTACATGCATTCATTGTAAATGCAAGTTAATTCTCAACAATGGTCTACGGTGTGCAATTGATCTGTATGGAATACTTATGTACCCCAGCAATCTATGATGCATCAGCGAAAGTTAGATCCTAATACTTGACTTGTTTTCGCTATAACCGTAGATAATCAATCTATTTCCGACAACTCATGATTATTAAACCCTTTTCAACTACCTTTCAAAATATGCAAATTACCTAATGCGAGGTATGACTTTTTCCTAATCATGCCCATGCTTAAATATTCTATTTCAGTTTTCTAGACACGGTAGCGATACTTGGTTTTCTAGACACGGTAGAGGTACTATTTAAGTTTTCTAGACACGGTAGCAGTACTTGGTTTTGGAGTGTCGAGTTAGCATTCTCGCCTGATAAACCATTCGTATTGATGGTGGTGTATTTGCCCGATCATTCTCCCGTAGTCACGGCTTTTCCAATTACTTGGGAGAGCTTATGCTTTGGGCCCATTTTGGAGTTGGAAAGCGACCTTCACTTCCTTTGAAGGGCTCCTTGGTGCCGGAGTTCCCTGCGCTCACCTTGACTTTCACGGTCTAGAGGTAGTCGATGGAGTGACTACGGGACTTCCAATGGGGAGAAGCAGTACTCGAGCCTTTGCCCAATTAGGGAGTTATTCTTGAACCACTTCTCTCCCTCCCTTACTCTTCTTTACTCTAGATTTCCCTTCCCTCTCCTCTATCCCTCATTCTCTCCTTCACTACCTCTCCCTCTCCTTCTCACAATCTTGGTGGCAAAAAGGGGGGGGAGGAGGGGGTGGGGAGGGAAGAAGAATAACGGTCTCCTGAAAGAAAAAGGGGTGGAAAATGAGTTAAAATGGAGGGACGGTGATGGTTAGGGAGGACGAAAGAAGAGGATTTTTCCCCTTGTTAAGGTGATGGTTAAGGAGGACGGTGAAGAGGAACTCGACACTCCAAAACCAGGTACCGCTACCGTGTCTAGAAAACTAAAATTCAATATTTAAGCATGGGAATCATCAGGAAAAAGTCATACCTTGCATCGGGTAATTTGCATATTTTGAAAGGTAGCTGAAAAGGGTTTAATAATCATGAGTTGTCGGAAATAGATCGAGTATCTATGGTTATAGCAGAAACAAGTCAAGTATTAGGATCTAACTTTCGCAGATGCATCATATATTGCTGAGGTGCATAAGTATTCCGTATAGCTAAAGAACGCCCATTGAGGGAAGTGGGTGGGCGGAACCCCCGATGGGTTTGTCCTACAGCAGGGTGGTCCCAGAGAAATGGGAGGCTTCTCACAGGATTCTACCGGCATTCTCAACCTTTAGGAATCATTAAGTTAGAACCCAACTCGTGTCGTTTTAGGGGACTAGAATGGGATTGTGCCCTACGGGCACAAAGGTTGAGCAAGGCATCCCTCTCGTTTCCCATTCTCTTTGAATCAAGTGCGGCATGGGTCTGCTTCAGCTTGGGTATCTCTGCGTAAAGTAGGGTGTCTAGGGTCCGTCGCTAGAATGTTGTTAGGAGACCTTGGCCTCTAGGAACCTAGATTTCAAGTCGATCCTAATGGGTTCGGGCACAAACGTTCCATTGCGATGCGAACTCAGGGAACCCTAGGCGACAAACCCCAAAATATTCCATGGGAGTGTCGGGCAGCAACGCTTAGATTCATTTCTCGATGGACCGTAAAAAATGTGCTTGGGCAGTCGTTAGGTGGGCACATTACAATTTTTTAAAATAAAAAATACTAATAATAAATAATAATATAAATTAATAAAAATAAAAATAGATTTTATGTGCTAAAAACTTACATAAAATTACGAATATATCTATGAGTGTATGGTGGGGCTAGGGAAGCATGAGGTTTAGCCTCAACCTATCTCTATTTTTATGTTAAAGTGCATATTTATTGATTTGTATATATATATAACACATGAAAATAACTATTTACACCTACCAACGAATGCAAAACCGTAAATGGTAGGGTTGTTGAGGAGTTAAGAATCCATTGAAATCTAATTTTATACATATCTGGACATATAGGATTCATTCGTTTTAAATCTTTAAAGAAGGGCAGTAGCACAAATTACTTTGGTGCTGTCTTAGCAACGAATCATCACGTTAGGGTGAAATCATGAAAAGAATTGCTTGCGCACAATCCACGTTGTTTGATCTATAAGTTTATATATTTGTGCACTTACAGGCATTCACCTTTGCATTGCATTGCATTACATATTTATTGCATCAAAAAAACAAATCATGGATGCATTGCACTTGATTATTACAATCATTGACCCATGTTGAGAGATTAAAAAGTCCCATGTTATGGGATAGTATCATGTTTGTTCCCTTTGGGGCCTGATTCAGCAAGGAACATATTATCTCCTATGATGCTCTATAAAAAAACCGAGAGGACTATGTTTCATATGTGCTTTACGTTGAAACGGCATATGCTGGGGCTAATCCATGGGGTGTAGGAGAGCTGTAGTGGGGCCATAGCAATCAGCTGGGGAGGTGCTCCCTGTGTATGTGTTACAAGGTGCTAGTCACTAATCTGTTGGGATACTCCCTATGCAGAGTTGGGAAGGGATTCGTTTGACTATGAACAGTACAAACGCGTACCTAAGTTAGATCAATGTGGGTTGATGCTCCTGGACGGGAGGTTGTGGGGTGTTTCGGTTGAGTATTAAGGCCCGGCTAGAGCCTTAGAGCAGTGATCAGGCCCATTTTTTGGTCCCAAGCATCAAGTGCTAATATAGTAGTAGTTTGTAACATGAGGGCTATAGCTACTCTCTGCGAAGCTTGACACAAAGCACAAATACCTCAATGCAGTAAAAACTACATTTGAAGTATCAAAAACTTATAAAGAGGAGTAGGTTAGCTTGATGTGAGGAGTTGCAAAGATAATTGAGAAGGTCAAATAGGATATGCAAGAGATTCAAACACATAAATTTGGGTTGGTGCCAAGCAAGGTCAAAATTGGAAAGCTCAAGGGGATGATTGCCATCAGAAAGTAATCCCTAAGAGACATGACTATCGAGGTTACTGACATACTCGACATCAATGGGTTTGGCAAAGAGGTGGTAAAGCTACAAGTTTGCAAGCTTGATTTCTAGCTAGTAATAATATTTCTTATTTAATGGTCATAGAGTTAATCTATTATAAAGTATGACGTACCATTTTCATTATAAGGCTAGCATAACAATCTAGTATGTGAGGTATAGGTAGCAACAACACATCTCCGATTTGTGGCAGAGATAAATATGAATTTGTTCAAGATACAAATGCATGTCATTCCTATTAGAGTACCTATTCAGTTGGGCATGGCCCATAGCAATATACCATTCGGTGACTATGCTGGCTACTCTGCTTTGTGATTTCCAATACCTCAGTTTCATTGTCTGTTTCACCACTACAAAGAGCCTTGGAATGACACATTGACAATGGTAGCACCTAGTGATGTGCATGCAGATGACCATAGTGCAATAATATATTTTTATATGATTTATAGTAGATTGCTCATTGTTATTTTATGATTTTTAGACATTTATTATTTTTTTCATGTAGATAAAGTAAAGAAAGAACTAGCTAGAACTACATTCAAATCACCGTTTGATGGCATTGGTAATACTTTGCAATGGGATTATGCATTTTCCTCTTAAAAATTCAATTCTATATTCTTTTCTTTGCAACTTGATTTTGCATTCTCCTTTTGTAGTATTTAGAGAACTTTATTGCATCATCATTTGTATAGTGCACTCCCAGGCTGGGTCCTCCAAAAAACACGACATTGATAGTGCGTGTGGTGGGGGAGTAGATAAAGTGCCTAGTATCATAGAGAGTAGCGAGAAGCCTTAGCATATAGCAAAGGGATAGACATCATGATAAGCACATCGAGTGGGAGGTGGAGAGCACACTATTTTGGAGGAGCCAAAGAAGACAATGCTTGAAGTGAGGCAACATCTACATGAAATTGAAAAGCTAGATGAGAAAAAACCAACTAAAGGAGAAGTAGTGGAGTTTGGATGGAAACAATCTCTAAGTTCTATGCTAACATTTTGAGAAAGAGCAAGAGGAAAGGCACTATGTAGCATGCCACTCCAAAGAAGAAGACTAAGGTTTCCATAGAGTCTATAGTGCCTAACTCAAGAGGTAAAGGGAATATTGAGTCATTCACCTCTTTGGAGTACTAACTTTTAAGATCTTTATAGTAAATCCCCCAAAGTGAAGTCTCTGAAGAAACTCTTGTAGCTTGTAGTTCCCTTTAAAGCTCCTAGCTTTGCTCACTCCATAGCCTTTCTAAGGCCTATGGCTCCGTTGTAATACCTTTTTTAATTTGTACCTTCATTTATAATGGAAAAATGATACCATATTTTGTTCACTGTTCATTATTGATTTACATTCATTTATTATTGTGCTGGTGTTGTCTTTGTGTTCAAGGTATACATTTCAATTTTAGTTTTCTTTTTTCCCTCTAAATTTTGAAGACAAAAGGGGGGGTGGATACACCTAGGTGGATAGTCATTGACATTGAAGTACACAAAATAAATGCAATAGATAACAATTGTTTGAAATGTGTGAGTTTGAAAGTCTTTTACTATATATTTACATCACGAACATAATTTAGTTCAATGATTAAGTGGTTAATCTTACACTATAAGTTTATATAAGTATTCATAAGACTTGCACAAACATAATTTGTATGCAGTAGAAATGGACTGGGAAGTTGAGTTCAAAGAATTGAAAGATGAGGTAGATGAACTGGTGGGGATGATAGACAAATAGATGCACACATACAACCAAATGAAGTGAAGGAAGATCCAAATGTTGACCACCCCACGATCAAGGAGATTTCATCAGCCTAGCTAGGATGGCTATATATGGTTCCAAATTTTAAAAGGGTCAAGAAACTTATCGTTCTCAATCTAAATGGACTGTTAATCAAAATAGAATTTTCCAAAAAAGATAAAGACATAGAAGTATTTGCAAATCCAAAACCTCCCATCTCAACATGTATTGAATTTACAAGACTAATGAGGCAACTCTAGGTCTATCATAGACAAGATGTTCAGCAGTTTTTGTGGGATTTGAGGCAAATTGCATATGTGATTATTTAGAGCTCTTGATCTTTGCACAATACTGAATTCATCATGAAGTCAAGCTAGCCACACGCTTTTGATGATATGGTTTATTATTTTTTGGATATTCCCTTAGTGTGGCAATGTGAGATGCAAAGGTTTTTTAGGCAATTCTCAATGCTTTTGAGGAAATTAGAGATAAGCTAGTGCTCTTAAAGCCTCTCTATCACATGTGGAACAAGTTTTCTTAATATGATGCCAGTTGCACAGTGTTGGTCGATGTGAATACAAGTATAAAAACCTCACCAATGACTGGGATAACTGCATCACCCCTCCCACATTTAATCTCATGGATGAGGAGTAAGACCTATAGTACCTAAAGTTTGATATTCCTTTGATAAGCTAGTGTGTATAATGCTAAAACCGTCAACAAATCGTTCTACTCAAGCTGAATTCCATAAAGTAGCTAATGTTTTTACAAAGCTAGTTGTCAATGCATGGGGAGAAACCAACATCACCCACTACCTGGTACTTCTTCAACTTTACTACTTACATGTTCTTGTGTTTGTATATTCCAAATCTAATGTCAATGCTCCATATCTTTGCAGCACATATTATATACTCATGGATCTTACTTTTTGGAGAAGTATGTAGCTTTGCAAAAATGAAGTACCCAAGGTATAAAGAATTCTCGTGACTAGGCTCATGGTACATATTTCAAGTACACTTGCCATGGAGGTGGTTGCATCAAGAAAAGCTACCTTGTAGAAATGTTCAATTGGTTTTATAGATGTATCTTCAGCCACTCCATCACAAATGGAGAATGATAAGGCTACCATACTATGGCCAAATTTCTTAGGCAAGAAATCCAAGCATGTAACAAAGAAAGATAGCAAAACACATATGTAGTGAATACACATGCAACATGATGCATGTCAAGGTGAAGGGAAGGGTCAAAATGGGCATATATATAAAACTACATGTAAAACCCCCTTAAACTGTAATATTAGGTTTCATATAAATAGAGCTCTTTTAATTCATTTTCTATTTCATAATTTTATTGCCATTTTTTCTCTCCTCTTTTAATCTACCTCATGGCTCACACCAACCAAACCATATGATGACATCCACTACTAGGCCAAGGCCAAGGGCAACTATTCACTTTTTTCACCATGGCAAGGCAAAGATGTAGACCCTCTCTAGATCATCCTTGGAGACCTTGAAAAGAGCTCATGAGCAAGAAGACCATTCTAAAGATGAAGAAACAAGCAAAATGTGGAAGGGGACAATAACTAACTAGAGGACAATGAGGCTAACACTTCTATATATGAAGAAGGTAGCACCAATAATGTTGAGGGCAACATTGATGACCCCAATCGAGCAACCAACACCTAAGCTCCAACCTCCATCTCAACAAGCACAAAGAAGACAATCATGGTGAGGTCTATATTTTTAGATGCTTGATTTTCTCGTGGGCTTGCTTCCGTCTCTTCTTAGCCTCCAGTAGCAAATCAACCTTGACACTCTCTTGCATGGATACTTCGCTGGCCCTTATAGCTCTTCTAATACTCACAAGTTACAACACCCTTCCACATAGGTGTGCACCAAATACATACTTCACTAGCTCTTTTTTCACAAGGATTATCTTGTATACATTTGGGGTAATAGTGGAAGCATAGAGCACCTTTGACTTAGCCTTTTAGATAGAGAGTTGATCGCACACATCTGGAGTGAAACTGGCATGTAGAATGGTGATGTCACTAGTTGGGATTTGGCCAATGTAGTGCCCTATTGAGGCATCCTTCCCAAACACTCCCTAGCCCTTTTGATGACTTTCAAAGTAATTGATGTCGAGCATAGTCTACATTGACAAGAAGTTAGCTCAAAATAGTATGCACAATAAAACAAAATGTCTTGATGGATTATTGTTACACTTAGCTCTTGCTTGTCACCTATAGCAACCTCCTAGGGTTTAGTGAAGTCCAAACTTGACTTAGACTCATTGATCAGGGGGAGCCTACTACTCTTCCAAGGGCACCTATCTTACCACCAAGCTGGCTTGCACTGCTTTGAACTCTTGGGTGGAAACTACAATGTGTTCCACCAAGTCGATGGCATCTCCAAGAGCCATGATTATGCCTTGTATGTCTTCAATTTGTGGGCTATTGTACTCTGCAGGTAGATCATTAGACATGAGGGGGAATTCATTTGCAATTTCTAGCATTGATAATGACTCATCCTCTCTCTGACTCCAAAAACATCTCCAAATCATGGAGAAACACAAATTCTTTGTTATCAATGAAGACTTCACTCATGCATCTATACAACAATCTCCATTAATAGTAAACGGTGTGCCATCTTGCTTACATGAGTCACTCCACATGGTGCTCTCCATAGCAACTATAGCTATATTGACCATAAGGTCTAGATCTTTTACCCCTTCTGCAGCCTTGACTTTCTCTTTTGTTTTGTCCAATGGTGAAGGCTTTAGGTCAAGGACATCTTTCAACAAGCCTCCCATGTGCTCTTTAGTACTCATTGTAACTGTACAAGGTTCCTCACCTTCATTGAGTAACAAAACAAAGGTGTCCATCTAGGAGAGGTAGTTAGTGCCATGTTGATCAATTCCATACTCCTTGGCTGCCTACCAAGGAGTGAGATGCTTGAAGTAGGTGGGGGTGAGATTTCCACAAAAATAACCTAGTCATTTGTGTAATGCCTCTGTGCCATTGATGTACTTCAAATAATTGCAAGGAACCCCTTTCTTAATAAAATCCTCAAGACTAATGGTGAACTCTCGAAGGTATAGTATTCGTGTAATTCATAGGATACTACATGCTTGAACCATGTCACAATACCATATCAGAATATTTGATATTTGGACAAAAGTCTGATCTCATGGCAAAGTCTATGGAATTACATGAATTTTGCTAGATCCATCAAGGAAGGGGGGTGTAGAAGACGAGTGCAAGGGTGCTTTGGAGAGGAGAAGTGGATGGAGAGTTAGAAAATAAAAATAAGACCAAGTTATTAGTCTTTCAGGCCAAAATATCCATTAATTTTTTTAGATAGATGTTTTAGAAGTTAAAAATTTAACTTTTCTTTACCTTTTTCACACCTATCATGGTGCATCTTATGGCACTATGTCCATATGTGTTCCTGCTGCCACAATGATTATATGTAAGTGAAGATTAGGACCACAAGATTTACTGTGAGCTTGCTCACAAGATCTAGACTTACACCTATTCTAGTATGGGTCTCTAGCACGACAGTCATAATTGCCTCTACTCTAGCATCATTCATACCTCAAATTGAGAGCATGAGAGGCATGGGATGTATCAACATCCTTTATATTAGCCTATTCAATGAGCAATCTCCCTCTACATCTGAGCATTTAAAGCCATCCTTAGGAGCATTAGTTCTAATGGTGGTATGAAATGTATCCCATGACTCAGGGAGAGTGACAAACAAAAACATATACTTAATTTTGTCATCAAAGACAATCTTTTGCAATGTAAGTTGATTACAAGTAGAATGGAAGCCATTCAAATGAGTAGACATAGGAGTGCCTTCCTTCATACAAAGGTTTGCAAGCTTTTTTAGCCAATACAACTATGAAGCTGGGCTTTTCTTATGAAAAATATCACATATCTTTTCCCATAATTGCCATACAACACTAGTACTCTCAATGACATTAGACAAAGATAAATAATCGTAAACTTGCATAGCTCATCAAGCTCCTCCCAAACATCAATATAAAAGTCTTTTGTCTTTATGCCTTTGCACTTCAATAGCCTAATCTAGTTCTTTTGGACCAACTCTTGCTAAATTCTTGTCTTCCAATAGTTGAAATTGTTGCCATCAAACTTGTTAGTGTTAAAGAGAGCCCTATCCCTAGAATCATTGGAGGAATATGCCATAATTATTGCAAAATAAAGATAATGTGGGTTGCTTTGATTTCACTAGAATAATCCCAAAATTGACCCAAAAGTGTATGCAAAAGAAGGAGTACAAACGATTGTACTATTGTTCACAAAATAGAAGCACTAAAGCACCCTAAAGAAGTATTTTCCACCCTTAATAAAATGGCTCAAAGGTAAAATAAAGCAGCATTGTCCATAAAACTATAGTAAATGAAAACTCAACTATAGACAAATGTCCAAGATAAAATGCTCCCACTGCTAGGGTAGTTTGGGCATCAACTAGACTTACAATGCAACTACTAGTTGACCAATGAAGACTATACAACTACAAGTACCAAATACTATAATAGAACCAAAAGTTTTAGATACATAGATGCATCTTGAACCAAGGGGTAACCAAGTACATAAACTAACTATGTATAATCTCTAAGATATATCTAAACACAACAATGAGATCTCTCAAGATGAAACCAACTTACTACTCATGAATAATGAATCCCAATACATAACAAAGGCATGTACCTATTAGTGACAACCTGTTTGAAAGGAAAAAGTATTGGGTAACCAAAAATCAAATGGAAATTAGCCCACAGTGATTCCATTGTTTGCATAAATCAATGAACATAGATGAGAGATCCCTTTGGGGATATCTTCTTCCTTGATCCTTATTTGGTAATAACCATATTAGAGATCAATCTTGAAAAATATTTTCGCTCCTTGTAGCCTATTAAGTAGCTCGTCTATTCTTGGGATCGGATACTTATTCTTGATTGTTACATGGTTTAGACCTTGGTGATCAATGCAAAGGCAGAGAGTTCCATTCTTTTTCTTTTGAAACAATACTGGGGCTCCCCATGGGTCTAATGTATCCTTGATCTAGTAACTGCTTGAATTACTCTTTCAACTCAATTGCTTTAGGGATAGATATTTTATACAGACTCTTAGTGATTGGAGTGACTCCTGGTTCAAGTCTGATCTCGTAATCGACTTCTCTTCGAGGTGGTAATTTAGTCAGCTCTTCTAAAAAGATGTCATCATATTCCTTCAACCAATATTGCTCTCCCTCATCTTGATTATTCTACTCAACCTTATTTAATTTTATGAGATACACAGGTAGTCCTTTTCTTAACCCTTTTATTATGTGAGATGATTTGGATAGTTGAACCTTGGGTTTTCCTGCCTCACCTTGGGTCATCACTTTTTTCCCCTTTAGGTTTTGAAAAGTCACATGGCCTTTTCTGCACTAAATATGTGCGTCATTGGGGATTAGCCAGTCCATACCCAATAGACATTCATAGGCCCCTAAATTCATGATCCTAAATCCCATTTCAGAGAGATTACTTCCCATGCTAAATGTCACTTTGCAAGTTTGCTGAGTAGATAGGATTTCTTTTCCATTAGCAAGTTCCACAAGCAACCTAGATGTAGGTATTGTGTCTATACCTAATTTCTTGGCACATTTTGGTGACAGGAACGAGTGTGTGCTTCCATAGTCAATCACAATTTTAAAGGACTTACCTTGATATTCTGTTGGTGTTTGAATCACCAAAAACTAGTGATTTGGGCCTTTCTTATGGAGGGTGGCGTGAACGGATGCCCTCTCCATATCGGCTTCCATAGTTGGGTTTCCCTCTTCTTCAAGCTCTTTAAGAATTACAGTAGATTCTTTTCCTTTTGCAATTGAAGCTTGGTTCTGAACTCTGTAGTGTCCTTGGCAAGGAATTTGGCCAAGCCTTGGACATTGTCTTTTAAAGTGGCCTAGCTCATTATAGTGGAAACACCTAGGTACTCATGAATTACTTCTCGTAGATATGAAGTTTTCAACTACATTTGTTTTGGCCCTCTTTCCTTGACCAGGTGGATGCTAACCTTGGGCTCACTTAACATAGCCCCGTGAAGTCCCTTTGTTTTGATTCTAGAGCCTATTATTCATTGGCTTTGACTAAATCTCCTGAACAAGAGGTGCTTTGCAAATCAATGCATCTTGCAGATCAGTTGGGTGCATAGATTCAAGGCGTGTGTTCAAAGGAGTATTCAATCCATGACAAAACTTAGACACCTACTGAGTAATAGTCATGGAAGGTGCATATTTGAGTAGTGAGATAAACTTTGAGTAATATACCTCCAGGCTCATCCCTAGCTATCTTAAGTTAAAGAACTCATTCATTTTTAGTGTGCGAGGTGGCAAATATCGACCATGCACAGCTTCTTTTAGCTTTTCCTAGGTAATAGATCTCTCAACAAGTCCTTGGTCTTTACGCCACTGTTTCCACCATAGGCCTGCCTCACCAGTCAATTTCAACTTGGCAATCATAGCCTGATTAGGAGGGGTAGTTCTCATGGCAGTAAAGTAGTCCTCCATGGTCTCAATCCAAATATTTGCCTCGACTTCAATGTCTTTGCCCTTGCTATCAAATTTTGGTGGCTTTACCTGCTTAAGGAGATACTTCTTCTCCTAAATTTTAGTTAGTCGGACTAGCGATAGAGTTGTATTACCCGAGGTTATCATAAGTTTCACGAATTAGTTTAGTACTTCAACTTTTCTACTTCGTTTTCACATTAAAATATCTTACTAGATTTGTAAAACAATGATGAGCCAAATAGCACAATATTTTTACAAAATCTAGCCGCTGTTATCTTTTATTATTAGTAGCCATAAACTATGATTTTTACAAGAGATATTTACAAATGGAAGACATTTACAAGTAGAGATACATCAACATGGATAGGCCAGGCTAGATGCTATGTACAATTTCCAAAACATGATATCATTATTTCTTTCTTTTTCAAGGATGGATATCAGTGACATTCATGTAGAAGAAAGTAGGTCAATTACGATCTATGTCCAGAAACCTATACTATGAAAATGGCATATATGGAAAAACCATAGATACAATAATCTTAGTACTTACGGCATCCTTGGATTATAATCCTGTCGGCTGGGATTACCTTCAATACCTTGTCATAGACATAACGGTCTAGATGTATTTACTGACCACTAGTAATCATAAGTGGATTCCTTCTGGACAGACAAAAGATAAAGATCTCAACTACTTTTAAATTTTCCATCCATTCAAGACGTTTCAGATTAGCTTGCATGTTGAAGAATCGATCTACCTTGATGTAACAATAAGGCTCATCCCAGAACCATCTTTTTTCGCAATTCACAGAGGATTTATCATATAAGCGATCGAGTATCCTCATCATTTCTCTTCTCCACTCGTCATCCCCATGGAGTTCAATGTAGATGTGTACATTTCTTGAAAAACAAGAAATTGGTTCCAAGATTTATTATTCTATCAAAGTTTATCCCTTAACAGTTAGCAAGCTGATTATTACTTAGAACAGTTGGTCTTAAAAACCATTGATATTTTTAATTTCAATTATGCTCTGATACCACATGTCACGTGCATGCCTAACAATTCCCTGGCAGCACGTTTAGTGGTCCACTATCCTAGACGGCTTCGTTTGGCACTCGCGAGAATGCATGAGGTCTATTGTCTAGGTTTCCTAGAGTCCACCCTGTAAGGGAAGGTACCGACCGTCCCCACGAGGATCAACCTACAAGCTTGGGGTCCTAATTTGACAATTGAGGTCTCTATACATCAGCTATCTCCATCAAAGGTGTCCCACAAGGGCCTCTTGTCTGACTAGGGCTATCGTAGTTACCCTTGGTTCATGGAGTGTAACACTTTTTTCCACTAACTAGTTAGGATTTAGGGAACCTTAACGGAGTTCTAGCACATCCGCCACACCTTTCCCCTAAGATAACTTTTTATCAAGGTTTTAAGACTTGACCCTAGGTAAGTCAATGCTTGGCTCTACCTAATTTTTCCTATTTAATATTTCATTTAATCTCTTGAGAGAAGCTCCCAGCTTACCGGGACCACCCATCCATAGGACAGATCCGTTAGGGATCTCGCCCACCCACTTCCCACAAATGGTATTCTTTAGTTTTCTAATTACCTATCACATTAAGTTATGGCATATAAAAGTAGCTTCATTAATTAACCCATTATCATAGGTTCATTCACGTAATTTTACGGCACAATACAGTGACATAGAAAACAATCTTTTGGCAAAATATATTTATTTATTATTTCACAAAGTTATCTACAATGATTTTTCCCTTCTATTTATGCAAAAGATAAATCTCTATTCACCAAAAAATCCCTTCTGTTTGCGCAAAAGAAAAGAAACCCTCCAAGATTTCCATCCCATCGCTAGTACTGTGGGGACTCCAGGATCCCATCTCGATTCGTGTAAGGGTCAGGCAGTTCCTAGGACTGATCGAGAGATTTATGGCCAGAGCCCCTTGCACTCTCCTCTTGCCTAACGAATTCCTCACCAAGTGACCTCTTGTCGTCGAGGCTGGTCCAAAGCTTCTCACGATGGTACAAAACAATCCCCCTTGGAGCAGGGTTCTACGTCTAGCCGTGGGGAGGCATAGTGCGATCTTTTTTCTTATTATCCTGATTATATATTTACAATCAAATCTAATTGTTGCAAGCACAATTAATCTTTCATGTGCAACCATCAATGCGTGCACAAATAAAAAAGAAACAGCATCAAGTGTTTTTAGCATAGGAAGTAGCCCCACCCAAATCTAGGGTTTCTCTTTTAAGGTCTCACCTTATTCTTAGGGTTTCACTTCCTGCTTGCAACTCTTTTTCAGGATCTACAAGTTATTTTGCGAATCTGAAGTCTATTTTATCCTTATGAAAATTTTGGTATTTTCGCCCTAAAAGATAATATGGGCATTTATACATATGGCAAGTAATTCATGCATTGTCTTATCCTATCCAGTGCTTAGCAGGATTTCAAATGCTTTTCTAAGTTTGTTTAGACAAATTCTTATCAATGTCCAATAAGTCCTACATACTTTTGACTTTTATTTAATTTATTGATATTGATAGTTTCAAGGTTGTCGAGTATTTCATAGTTGTTTTTGCTTTAACATTCTCAATATTTTATGTTAGGTTTTTTTGTTGATTCATACGTGGGTCAACTCATGATATTGACGCTCTCGCTAATATAATCATTAATATTAATATTGCGTGTATTTTCAGCAAGAAAATCATTTTTATTTTATTATACTCATATTCTATGGTTTAATTGACGATGTCTGACCATTTGCCGAACTTTTAACGTTATAAAAAAATATCAATTTTCATTTACCTATGTCCTATGTGTAATGTTGATTATTTTTTTGAAAACTTTATTCTATGCAATAATACTACCCACCTAATTTATGCGTGTCTAGTATATATTTTCCTATACAATTTTTTGTTGATTTAATGCATTGATTATTTCATAATATTATCTGAATGATTTTCTATAAATTATTATAAAATTCAATATGTCTATTTATCATTAACAAAATGAAATAGAGATAGTCACTTTGAAGAGAAAATTTTAAAATATTTCCTTCACTCACAACGTCTACCTTTTTTATGTTATTATGATCACATGTGTCATTAATGAAATAACAATAAATATCGTGAAATAAACCATCATTACGATATTTTTTAATGATATACATATAATCATTTTCCAAGTGAAAGAGTCTTTTCACTAAATAGTTAATTATCATATTACTTAGGTCATTTTTCTAAGCAGTAGTTCATATGTATTTTCTTTAGAATGCATTTATAATCGTTTAAAGCCAAATATAGCAATAAGCTTATAAAACATTAAACTTTTCCAAATCAACAAGATGTTACCTCTATCAAGTTTGCAGTAATGGGGGTTTTTCCAATTCCTACTGTGTCATTTTCTCCATCAGCTGCGTTCCTTGCTTCCCTTCCTTCAAATGAGCTTTTTGAATTTCTACGACCTTGCGGAGCCATTGGATGTCATGTGAAATTGACGTGGTAGTTCACGGAGAGTTGGTGGTCTTCTAGAAAAATTTTGTGAGCATTTCACTTAGCGGTATGGTCGTATGGGACAAAGGCATACCAGGAGGTGGTAGAGAAAATGAAAATGAGGTAGAAGGGGTATTTTCCTCTTTCAAGCTTAAAGCTTCAATGGATAAGAGAAGTAGAGAAATTTTTCCATCATCAGGAGGTCTTTCTTCTTGCTTTCTTTGTGAAGGCGAGGGGGTGTATTTATAGGCATGGAGAGGAGCATGCAATCAACTCATTCTTTTGGCTACTTGTCAAGAGCCAATTGAGCTTTATTAAAAATACATTTTGATTACCTACATGTTGGATGGTGGCATGGGGATGATTATTTTATGCTTTCTCTCCCTCCACGCATTAAAAACGTCATGAATTTTTGTACATTTTTTCAAAAACGTATTTTTTTCTTCAAAATGACTTCATCAGGTGGTTTTTGGCCAAGTTACCTCATGACTTATCTAGTTTATAAAGTCATGTCATACTCTTTGATACTTAACTTACTCAATATCATGCTCATTCTTACGTATTCTTTGTCTATCAATTAAGGATTTTGCAATTTGTCTTACAGTTACGAAATCAATGCGATCTTTGATGCATTAAATGGAATCAAGAATGACAAATCAAATATAATGCGGGAAAATTTATTATCAAGCCGTCGTAATATTATTTACGAGGTGTCTTTGCTTTTTGTTGGCTGGGGACATTGAGGCGTCTTCTCGTGTCGGATTGCGGAATTGATTTAATGCAAGACTTGATAGTAAGAAAATTACATGCGGTCACTTATGTGATAGCTCGACGGTGGGTAAATTTTTGCAAGCCTGAATTCATTTCTTGATATGAAGTGCTATGGTAGCGAAAATATTACAGGGATCTTGCCCAACCTAGCTTAGCACATATTCTGATTTGAAGTCTTCCTTTGTAAAACAAAATCTAGGTTGAATTGGTAATATTACTCGTGGTGCCAACCATCTTCCTATTAATATATATATATAATCAAGTATGCAATTAGACAATAAATTAAAAATCTTACAAAAGAGTGAATACTTTGTTTTCTAGTGTATGCAACACTGCAATGGTGCTCCAATGGTGAACCATTCCAAAGTGGTCTTCAACCACTTTTTAGCTTCTCAAACACTCAAATACCATGTATGGAACTACTAGATATGCAATGCTGGAGCAACACTTCACTTTTCAAGTGGTAAAGGAGCTTAATTGAACTTTAAAGAATTTCACCACATTCTAATGATGGTTGTAAACCACTCTGAAAAGCTTTTCCACCACTTTTAACTGTGGAGCAAAACTATAAATCATTCAATTGGTACAATAAGAATGCAAAGTCACACTACACCACTTGCAAAAATGCTAGAACTCCAAACTGGAATAAAACAACATTAACTAAGTTAACCACTACTTTATTTCATATTGGGAGTGGTTAAAAACACTTTCAAGTTGTTAATGTCTTCTTTTTGTATACAACTTTACCAAAAAAGTGGAAATTCACCAAAAAGAGTGGTTTTGAACCACTTTAAGCTAGAGGAACATCACTTTTTCCCATTAAAGCATATACCATTTTTGGAGTGAGGAAATATTACTTTTAGGTGGTGAAAGATAGCTTTTTAGTGTCGAGTACCTCTTTTGTAGTGGTTTGTACCTATTTTTCAATGGACTATACTACTTTTTTTATCATTTGTACCACTTTATATAGACCATTTCTTATTGGTGGAAACCACTTTTTGATCTTTGTTGCCACTTTTTAGCAGTAGCCACTTCTAAGTGTGGTTGTTGCCACTTTTAAGTAGTCGATTTCACTTTATGAGATCACTTTTACATGCTGCTCAATAATTTATATAGATGTGCATCAATAAAAAATGGTATGCACCACTTAAGAGTGTTGGTAATAACTTTTTAGTGATAGATAGCACTTTTTAATGGTGGGCACCACTTTTTAGTGGTATAATGTACTTTTTGATATACTGCATACCACTCTTTAGTGGTAGACCAGTTTTAGTTTTGTTAACCACTTTTTAGAGATGATGACCACTTTTTTGTGATGGCAACCACTTTTTCATAATGGTGGCCACTTTTTAGTGGTCCAAATGTAACGTGTCCCCCTGTCCACTTGTAGGACAAATCTTAGCAGCCCATCGGGAACAGAGTCTAGAAAGCGCTGCCCGGCACTCACAAGGAATGTCACGGGGTTTGCAATCAAGGTCTTCCCGAGTCTGCCACGAAGCAGAAGCATCTGGCCGTTCCCACTTACGACCGACCTGAATCAGGGTTTTCCTAATAGTCAAGTTCCTAGGAGGTAGCTAGCGTCGAGCCCCAGATGAACCACTTTGCGTAGAACATCAGGGTTGAAGCGGATTTATACTGCACTTCATTCAAGGAGAATGGGAAACGAGAGGGATGCGAAGCTCAACCTCTCTGCCCGTAAGGCATAGTCCCATTCCGTTCCCTTAAAATAGCATAAATCAAGACTCTAGCTCTATTGATTCTAGGTCATTGTTACCTCATTGTCAATTCCTTTGAGAAAAGTTCCCGGCCAACTGGGACCACCCTTTCGTAGG
Organism: Lygodium microphyllum; assembly: GCF_053477565.2. Lineage (NCBI taxonomy): Eukaryota > Viridiplantae > Streptophyta > Polypodiopsida > Schizaeales > Lygodiaceae > Lygodium > Lygodium microphyllum. The sequence continues at coordinate 143,722,677 of NC_141149.1, forward strand.
ACGGACCCAGAGTCACGTCCATCGCACTTTCCTCGGGTTGTTTAGTTATCTAATTACCTAGCACATTTAGTTTGACAAGCAACAACAGCTTCGTTAGTTAACCATTTAATCACTAGTTCCTTCACATAACTTAGGCACTGACACAGAAAAGCAATGTCAAGCAAGTTCCTTTTTCAACATTTGATCTTTATTTATCATAGTCTTTGAAATACATCAAATAACCTACCTGAAGGCTATCCCAGCAATCCTCAGGGATCGCTATTCCAAGTTTCGCCCGTTGACTAGTATACGGGCCTTGAGATCCCATCTCGAGTCACGTCGGCCTCTTGTGCAGAATCCAGAGGCAAGGAATTTACGGCCAGAGCCTCCCCTGGCACCCAAACGTCCTCCTGCTCCAAGTAGCACCCACGAAGAGACTTCTCGCGGCGGGTTCGGTCCACATACCTGGCGCAGCTAACAACCCCCTTGGATAGGGTCAGGCAGACAGTCAGAGGTAACTAATATTGCCTCTCCCTCCAGGCTTTTAACCTGAAGCATTAGTTAATTTTCCTAAATTAGTTCCTTGAGCAAAGAAGTGCAAACAGTGCACCTAAGTGTAGAATCACGAGCATTCCAGTATTCGTTCGTACAGCCAACTGCTAAGGTGTGATTCCTTCTCCCCGAATACTTCCAGTATTCGATCCTGGATCAATTATGACTTGGCAAGATCCCAAGGGTTTCGTAAGCTGAGTTGCTTGTTTACCCTTTTTCCTTCGATTAGGATTTATATCCTGTTGACCCAAATTTAGGTTTCCTTATACTATGGTCAATAAATCCTGGACAACCCCGTCGCCCTAACTTGGTTGGTCAATTGCTTACTTGGCAATTCATAATTACCCTAGCTTGACAAATCAGTCCCAAGGAAGAGTGTTGTAGCAGGATGACTACTCAATTTCTAGAAAAATTAGACTTGTAATTAGAACTCGCCAAACTTGGTCTAAGGTGTAGCAGTACTATTTTGTGATTTAGACACAAGAGCATATGACGTTGCAGCTTGTAGCATGAGGTAGATGTCAGTATCTGACTTGTGGGATTATATCTTTCTTTGTACAGTATTTCTTGATCAAGAATACCTTTGATCAAGATATAGGGTTTGGGAGTCCTATTGACCCAATCCAAAACCCTAACCCTAGTAGACTTGATAAATGTTTTGGCCCTAGGGTCTCTAAATTCCTTGCAGGAGTCTAGCATTTGGTCAACTGATCCTTAGGGTGAGAACCCTAGATCATTCTTACACGGGCGATTTGATAACCCTAACATTTCGTGAATGTAGGTAGAACTTTTAAGATCGAAAATATTAAATCGGAATCCCAAGTGCGATACTAAGCAGAATTTTATCATGTCTTATCCCTACCTAGCACATTGAGGTGACCGTCATATGCTAGCTAATCGTACCTTTATGAATTTCATGTAAGCTACTCAATTACACGCAAATTACTTAGTTGATCTAACCAACCTATGATTAAAGATTATCTTTCCCTTTAAAGATGCAAATACTTTCTTCTAAACTTGCAAGTACTTTCCCTAAAAGATGTAAGTAACTGCAAGATGTGTGAGATGTATCATTCCATGTAATTTCAAGACCATAGACCTTTTTGCCCTTATGCAACTATAGGATCTACAGTGATCTTTCTTTTCCTTGCCCTATACTATAATAATTGATATTCAAAGCTAATTCTTATAACCCTACGTTGATGCATTGAATTCAAAGTTTTAGTATTTTAATGAAGATGCATCCTTTCCCAAATTCGAACTTTGATAAAAGAACTCCATGCATGGATGTATCATTCTTTCATGATCAGATGCCAATGAATACATCATTGATTTAATCCTTCCTTTATCACTTAACCCAACCTAGAATGTAACTATCATCGCATGCGATTTGCATGCTATATGTTTTTTTTTGTCAAGTTCATAAATCTTTTCCCTACATTGCAACTATTTAGACATCATTTAATGACTGCCTACGATTCTTATACACGAGTCACAACCAGGAATTTATTACGTAAGTGCATTATGTGTTATATGCCCTATCCTTTGCGTGATGCAACAAGGATGCCTTCGCACAGTTTCATCTTTTAACTTATGCATCATACGTTCAAAAATGCAACTACCCTTGACCATGAAAGTGCAAGCAAATGCAAGTACTCATCATGCAACTAAACTTTGTAAATCGAACGAGTATGCATTTAAGTTTCCTATGTGAATTAAAACATGCTTTGTGCATCCTTCCCATGCAGGGATATTTTTCGGAACCTGGGCATTCAAAATCGGGGCATTGTCCACTCTCGTACTTTGGGTGGAAGCTCTCCGTGCGCTCCTCTCGACTTTTGCTTAGGAGCCATTGACAAAGTAAATTTCGACTCCGCGAACTCCCCCTTGGCACCCCTTACGAGTTTCGACTCTACGAACTCCCCCTTGGCACCCCTTTCGAGTTTCGAAGTTACTACTGCCGAGATCTCCCTTCGTGCACAGGAATCGCGCCTTGCAAGACACGGTCTAAAAAAAGACTGGGAGGCATGGGTGAACTTGGCCTAGAGAAGCTTCAATAGAAGCTTCTCAAGCTTCTAGAAGAAACAGAGATTACGCGTGTTGGTGAGGATGATGATGGTGAAGATGACGATGATGATGATGATGATGATGATGATGATGATGATGATAGTGATGATCATGATGATGAAGACATTGGCGGTGGCGGCAGCCTGGCGGCACGGACAATATGGCGGCGGTAGTAGGACGACGGTGGGAAGCTCCTCATGATGCCCCTCCCCCTTTGAAGCTTGGGAGGGGGGTTCATATATAAGGTGGGGGTGGGGGGTGGCCACACAGGTGGCAGGTTGCATGCCCTCCTCCCCATGCCCCCCCACATTACCTACTCATACTCTCTCTCCCCGCCATGCAACGGTGAAGGGGAGGGAGTTTTTTTTAAAAAATTTGCAAACAATTCATTATCCTTTTTCCATTGAAGGGGAGTTCCCGCGGAGGCCTACGGTTTTGAGCCACGATTTTCTATGCACAATGCGGGGGCTGGTATTGTTAATGCACGAGGGTGGAGAACTTAGGCCAGTGTTTCTTTGTTGCGGAAGATTACTTCGGATTGCTTTTGCACGGGATCTAGGGTCTTTAATACTTCGTTCTAGAAATATTGCATTCTCTCCCCCTTAGAGGAATCGAGATGTCCTCATCTCGAGAAGATCTGGGGGTATTGTTGGTTGAGAGTACGTTCGTCCATCCAGGTGGCATCCTCTTCGGGATAATCTTTCCACTGGATGAGGTATTCCCTCAAGATCCTGAATCTCAAATGCCTCTCCCTAACATCTAGGATTCTGTCTGGCCATAGCTCAAGGACTCCTTGGCTAGGCATTACAACTTGTTGATCATCAAGCACGTGACTGGGGTTAGGCACATACTTTTTCAATAGGCTGATATGGAATACATTATGAACTTCTAGGTTCTCAAGGAGTTGAAGTCTGTAAGCATTAGGCCCTAGGCACTTGAGAATCTTGTAGGGTCCACAATACGTTGGACTTAGCTTTTTGCATTCACCCAAGGATAGGGAACTCTTCTTTGGGCGTACGCGAATGAAGACCATATCACCTTCAACGAAGGATCTGTCTTGCCATTTCAAGTCCGCATAAGCCTTTTGTCTGTCCTTGGTGGCCTGGATGTCTTGTCTTATTGATTTGATTTGGTCATCCATGTCTTCCAGCATTTGCTTTGAAGCTTCAACCCTCAAGGTTGGATCTGAAAAGCTCAAAGGAGTATGAAAATCGTGCCCATACAATGCTTGAAAAGGGGTCATCTGAATGCTTTGTTGGTAAGAAGCATTGTAGGCAAACTCAACCAGTGGCAAATATTGAATCCACTTTTCGAGTTCACGACAGCAGTGTGCCCTAAGCATATCTTCAATGACTTGGTTGACTCGTTCCATTTGACCATCGGTTTGGGGATGGTAAGCTATACTGAAACAGAGTTGAGTCCCAATGGCCTCGAAGATGGCCCTCCAGAAGTGTGAGGTGAAGAGAGAGTCACGATCACTAATGATTCTTCTGGGTAACCCATGCAGTTTGAATATTTCCTTGATGAATAACCTTGCGATGTCTGAGGCTTTATAGTTTGTCTTAACAAGGATAAGATGTGCAACCTTGGTGAGCATATCTACCACGACCATAATGGAGTTGTATCCTCCCTGAACTTGGGGTAGGCCAACAACAAAGTCCATACTAATGAAATCCCATTTCATTTGGGAAATGTCAAGTGGTTGCAATTTCCCTAGAATTTTGACATGTTCAGCCTTAATGCGTTGACAAGACAAACATTCTGTGACATATTTGAGAACGTCACCTTTGAGCCTATCCCAATAATAGCTCTTCCTGACCGCATTAAGGGTCTTGGCATAGCCAGGATGTCCTGAGAAAGGGGAGTCATGGGCTTCCCAAAGTATCTTCTGCTTGAGTGATTGGCTTGTCGGGATACATAATCTTGTCCTAAAGTAGACAAGTCCACTATTGATAGAGAATTCTTGATACTTCGTTTCTAGCTTCGGGTCTTGATCTTTGATGGGGATCTCCCTTAGCAATTTCTGATAGGTTGGGTCATGACATGCCTCTTCTCTAGCTAGCTTAAGAATTGGGTTGTTTGGCATGGATACGTTTGTGGCTAGAGATATTACTGTTGATGGATCTTGCAAAATCAGAGAATTTAGAAATGCCTTGCGACTGAGTGCATCGGCAACTACATTCTCCTTTCCAAGCTGGTATTTGATTTCAAAGTCATATTCTTCCAGTACTTCAATCCATCGATGTTGCCTCATATTGAGCTCATTCTGGGTGAAAATCCATTTAAGACTTTTGTGGTCTGTCACTAGGGCAAATTTGTTACCCAGCAAGTAGTGTCTCCAAAGTTTGAGAGCATGGATGATAGCCAACAACTCCAGATCATGGGTAGCATAGTTTCTTTCATGGCTCTTCAGTTTCCTTGAAAAGTATGCTACAGGGTGACCTTCTTGTAAGAGCACACATCCTAAGGCAAGTGTGCTAGCATCAGTTATCACTTCAAACTCCTTACTAAGATCAGGAAGTTTCAGGATGGGTGCTGATACCAAGCTTTGCTTTAGTTTGTCAAAGCTGGTCTGTTCAGCAGGTGACCATACAATTTATACTTGCTTCGTTAGTAGATCAGTCAGAGGCGCTGCAATCAAAGAATAGTTTTTGATAAAGATCCTGTACCATCCTATCAATCCAAGAAAACCATGTATTTCTTTGACAGAAGTTGGTGTTGGCCACTCCAGAACGTCTCTGACCTTGGCCGGATCCACTGAAATTCCTTCCGCTGATACAATGAATCCTAGATATTCAATCTGTCGCTTGAAAAATGCACACTTCTTCTTCTTGGCATAAAGCTTGTGTGCCCTCATTGTTTCAAGGACAATGCGAAGCTGGGGTTCATGATCTTTTTCCTGCTTTGGAGTAGACTAGGGTATCGTCAAAGAATACGAATACGAAGTCATCAAGATAGGGCCTAAAGATATCCTACATTAACCTGTTGAAGATAGCAGGAGCATTTGTCAGCCCGAATGACATGACTAGGAACTCAAAGTGTCCATACCTTGTGCTGAATGCGGTCTTCGGGATATCTTCTTCCCTGATCCTTATTTGATAATATCCAGACCTGAGATCTATCTTAGAGAAGATCTTCGAGTCTTGAAGACGGTCAAGAAGTTCGTCTATTCTTGGAATGGGGTATTTGTTTTTAATGGTTGATTGATTCAACCCTCTGTAGTCAATGCATAGCCGAAGCGTTCCATCTTTCTTCTTCTGGAACAGCACTGGAGCTCCCCATGGCGAACTGCTAGGACGGATGTAGCCTTGGTCTATTAGTTGCTTGAGTTGCTCCTTCAGCTCAATCTCTTCCGGGATGGACATCCTATATGGTCTCTTTGCGGACTGGTGTAGCTCCTGGCGCCAGCTTGATTTCGTGATCGACTTCCCTTTGAGGAGGAAGTTCTGTCAGCTCTTTAGGAAATATGTCTGCGTATTCCTTTAACCATGAAGGTTCTTCCCTAGATTTTTGATTTTGATCTAGCTTATTTAGTTTAATCAGATAGACAAGTAGGCCCTTCCTAACTCCTTTTATTATTCGTGTTGCTTTTGCTAGCTGAATTTTTGGCTTACCAGCCTCTCCTTGAGTTGTAACTAGTTCCCCTTTAGAATTTCGAAAGGAGACTTGACCCTTTCCACAGTGAATGTGGGCATCATTGGGTATTAGCCAATCCATTCCGAGCAAAAATTCGTGGACACCTAGGTTCATTACCCTGAATCTGACCGAAGTAGACTTTCCACCCAGTAGGAATCTCACCTTAGCAGTTTGCCTGGTACAAGAGACCTCACGACCATTTGCTAATTCCACAAGTAATGTATGTGCATCTTTTGTGGCTATTCCTAATCTTTTTGCATATGCTGGTGAAATGAAGGAATGGGTACTGCCACAATCAATCAAGGTTTTGAAGATTTTACCTTTGGTAATCCGATAGAGTTTGAATCACCGAGAATTGGCGATTTGGGCCTTTCTTGTGAAGAGTAGCATGAACCGTTGCCCTCTCAATGTCAGCTTCCATGAATGGATCTTCTTCATCACCCAGCTTCTTGTTGGCAACACTGGAGGTTCTCCCTCTAGCCCTGACGGTGACTCCTTGGCCATGAACGGTTCCTTGGAATGGCCCTTGACGTGGTCCTCTGCTAAGCTTGGGACACTGCCTTTTAAAGTGACCAAGCTCGTTGCAATGGAAGCAACAGAGATTGCGGCCATTACCTTGTGTAGGAACGAAATTGTTGACAGTGTTGGCCCTAGCTTTCTTCCTTTGTCCTTGATTTTGGCCCTGCGCTCTCTTAGACTGAGACCTATACATTCCCTTGTTCTGATCCTTGTAAGACTAAGTTCTGTTATTCCTTAGCTTGGTCTACACCTCCTGTATTATCGGTACAACTCGAATGAGTGCGTTGGGTGCATTGATTCCAAGCGGGTGTTATTGGGTGGATTTAACCCGGCACAAAACTTTGACACCTGTTGTGTCATATCCATTTAAGGCGCGTACTTTAAGAGAGAGACGAACTTTGAATAATATGCATCCAGGGATAGTCCAAGCTGCTTTAATTCATAGAATTCATTCATCTTCTGTGTGCGGTAGGCAGGTGGCAGATATCTCCCTCGCACAGCTTTTTTAAGCTTCTCCCAGGTAACTGACCCTTCCGAGATCCCTTGGTCTTTGCACCATTGTTTCCACCAAAGTCTTGCTTCGCCGGTAAGCTTCAGTTTGGCGAGCATAGCTTGGTTAGCAGGTGCAGCTCCTGCTGCCTCGAAATAATCCTCCATGGATTCGATCCAGACCTCGCCGTCAGTTTGAACAGTCCTTCCCTTACCATTGAATTCAGGTGGCTTGATTTGTTTGAGAAGGAACTTCTTCTCTTGAATTACAGCTGTACTTAGTGCAGGGGTCGGACTAGGAATCTGCACTTGACATTGCGCCTAAGCAATAAGATTTTTTTTTCGTTAAAAACTTTCTACACATTTCTCACATTACATTAATATGCCCAGTTCAGCTTTTAGCCAAGTAACCTAATCACTTAACTCCTTTACCAACACTTACAGCCAAGACAGTCAGTGATAAAAATCTATTTCATTCATGTGGGCATAGCCCTTTTTGAGTACATTTATTTTGGGAAGGTAGAACAAGCTGATTGGCACATCAGTTTGGGGAAAATAGGAATGTGTTACATTCGGCTATGGGGACTGAGTAATAATATGGAGTGGGGTCATGGATTTTCAGGAATTGATAGGTCATAGAAAGCTTGGGGTATCCCTTCCTTTGATACCCATTCTTCTCATAACGTCCCAGCACCTTGATTCTGTCGGCAGGGTTTATTCGAGTCACTTCCTCGTACACATACTTGTTCTGCTTGACCTTCTGACCGCCGACGTGTAGGGTTGCGTTTGCGTGAGCCTCGACAAAGATGAACAGCTTCACGATCTTTAAATCCTCCATCCACTTGATTCTCTTCAAGTTGGTCTGAAGGTATGCAAGTCGATGGGCTGCTATGTAATAAATCCCTGATTCACCCGTCCATCTTCGTTCCACGTACAGGGATGAAGGATTGTAGATGCGGTCAAGAATATTCATCATGCCTAGCCTCCATCGATAATCCGAAGCACGTATTGCAGTCATAAACATAACCTGGAACACCAAGAATTTGTTCCATGCTTCGCAACTCTGCAGCCCAGCATCCATAAATAAGTAAGGAAATGTTCTTAACGGCAACATTGCTCTACTTCCCCTCATTAAGTTTCCTTGTAAATATTAGATCACGTCGGTTCGCTCTAATACCAACTATAATGTGTCCCCCTGTCCACTTATAGGACACGTCTTAGCAGCCCATCGAGAAGGGAGTCTAGAAAGCGCTGCTCGGCGCTCACAAGGAATGTCACGGGGTTTGCGATTAAGGTCTTCCCGAGTCTACCACGAAGTGGAAGCATCTATCAGTTCCCACTTAGGACCGACCTGAATCAGGGTTTTCCTAATAGTCAAGTTCCTAGGAGGTAGCTAGCATCGAGCCCTAGACGAACCACTTTGCGTAGAACATCAGGGTCGAAGCGGATTTATACTGCACTTGGTTCAAAGATAATGGGAAATGAGAGGGATGCGAAGCTCGACCTCTCTGCCCGTAAGGCGTAGTCCTATTCCGTTTCCCTAAAACAGCATAAATCGAGACTCTAGCTCTATTGATTCTAGGTCATTGTTACCTCGCTATCAATTCCTTTGAGAAAAGTTCTCAGCCAACCGGGACCACCCTTCCGTAGGACGGAACCAGAGTCACGTCCACTGCACTTTCCTCGGGTTGCTTAGTTATCTAATTACCTACCACATTTAGTTTAACAAGCAAAAATAGCTTCATTAATTAATCATTTAATCACCGGTTCCTTCACGTAACTTAGGCACTGACACAGAAAAACAATGTCAAGCAAGTTTCTTTTTCAACATTTGATCTTTATTTATCATAGTCTTTGGAATACATCAAATAACTTGCCCGAAGGCTATCGCAGCAATCCTCAGGGATCACTATTCCAAGTTCTGCCTGTTGACTAGTATACGGCCCTCGAGATCCCATCTCAAGTCATGTCGGCCTCTTATGCAGGATCCAGAGGTAAGGAATTTACGGCCAGAGCCTCCCTAGCACCCAAGTGTCCTCCTACTCCAAGTAGCATCCACGGAGAGACCTCTCGCGGCGGGTTCGGTCCACATACCTGGCGCAGCTAACAACCCCCTTGGATAGGGTCAGGCAGACAGTCAAAGGTAACTAATATTGCCTCTCCCTCCAGGCTTTTAACCTGAAGCATTAGTTAATTTTCCTAAATTAGTTCCTTGAGCAAAGAAGTGCAAACAGTGCACCTAAGTGTATAATCACGAGCATTCCAGTGTTCGTTCGTATGGCCAACTGCTAAGGTGTGATTCCTTCTTCCCGAATACTTCCAGCATTCGATCCTCGATCAATCATGACTTGGCAAGATCCCAAGGGTTTCGTAAGCTGAGTTGCTTGTTTGCCCTTTTTCCTTGGGTTAGGATTTATATCCTGTTGACCCAAATTGTCACTACTTTAGGTTTCCTTATATTATGGTCAATAATGTGAGAAATGTGGGATCTAGAGCATGGCATAACCGGAAGCTATGGAGGATGAAATGAGAAGTGTGGACTCATGATGGAGAAGACAAGGACACTGTTTGTTACACAAGTGAATTAGGTTCCAAGATTGAGACTTGGACTCATAAACACAATCTTGTGTATGTGGACAATGACATTGACACTTCACTGAAAAGAAAAGAGTACTATCATTTTTTATTAAGAAAGGAAGCAAGTACAATGCTTTATAGGAAAGTAGGAAACTGCAGTAGGCACCATTGTGCATATGGGATAAGTTAGCCTGCATATCCTTGACCTTGAGACTCCATACAAAGAGGCTGTTTGAGTGTGATTGCTGATTCTCAACACCCCTTCTCAATCACAACTAGAAAAGGCACAAAGTGTGTAGAGGCTATAATGAGAACCACTTGCAAAGTGTGGGCATACCACAAACATGGCAAAACACCAGAGGCTATCGCAGAAAAGGCTAAGTATGGGTACCATCAACATGGTGGACATCCAGAGGCTGTAACAGGGGCCTCACAAAGTGTACAGGGACTGTAATGCCAAGTTACATAAGGAGTTTACAAAGCTTATGGCAGGAAGCATTAGGGCAAGGAAAATACAAGGCTATTAAAACAGTCTATCAGAATTATGAGAGTACAAGGACTGATGAGTCTTGTCCTTCCGATCCTGGTGGTCTTCATCTTCATCTTCTTCTTCCTTTGCTCCATTTTCTTCTTCTTCTTTGACTGCGACTAGATAGGCCTTTTGAGATCTCTTTCTTGCGTGGCAGAACTTCTCGGTGTGTCCGGTCCTTTTGCAGAAGTCACAGAAGAGCTGATCCTTCTTGCCTTTGTACCTGTTGCCAACATATAATGCATGCTCATCTCTAGAGGTACTTGGTTCTTCTTTAGTTTTTAGCTTCTTTTCTTCTTCTAACAGTGATGCCTGGATATCAACAAGTTCAGGATTTGGCATGTTGATTAAAGTTGTTGATACATTATTATATTCAGGAGGCAAGCTCTTAAGTAGAACACCGATGCAAACATCTTCATCCATTTTAATGTTGATTCCTGCAAGTTGGGTTAGGAGTCCTTCCATGTAATTAAGATGTGTGGCAAGTGATGTGCTGGACTTCATTTTAAGCCTGAAGAACTCAATTAGGAGACCATACTTTGATGATTTAGATTGTGCACCGAACAGGGTGTCAAGTCTTTTCCATGTATCCTGTGAGGTCTCACAATTATCCACATGATGGATATAACTGTCGTCTAGCTCCAGTTTGATAATGGCCTGTGCTCTGTCATCATTCTTTTGCCAAGTAGTTGCAAGGTCCGCGTCCCGAGGTTTCTTCTCTTTGCCATTTGTGATGGCCCAGAGACCCTTCTTCATCAGGATGAGCTTGATGCGGGTTTGCCAAGTGTGGAACCCGACTCCTTTGAAACGAGCATTTGGAGATTCTTTGCCCATGTTAGACTTACGGGAACAGTAGCAAATCAACTTCAGACTTATTAGATTTGAGCAACAGAAGAATTGGTTGAGAGACACAAGTGCTAAAAAACACTAACTGAGTGTCAATGAATACCAAATCTGCAAAAGTCTTTTACTCTTTTAAAATCCAAGTGATCTTCCCCTTCTTGATTTGATGCTGATACCTTCAGATCTGAGTGACAGTACTTTAATGAACTTCAGAGAGTATTGCTCAGTGATTAAAATCACTGTTGATAACTTCAGTGAGAGAAACAGTGAAAAATGTCAGAATTTCGAAGCTTTGGCTATGGTGGAATTAGGGTTTCTGAGACAGGGGCCTGGTTTTTTGCTGATTGCAGGAGCTACAGTGGATCATTTTCAAAAATTTTTATATGCCTAGGAAGCTGACTTCATGGGCTACCAAAGCCCTATCATAATTTTCAAGATTGTGGCTTGTATGAAGCACGCAGACACGTCGAACAGAAGCAGGCGCAGTTCTGACAGGATTCCGCAATTTCCGCAATGCTGGAGCCAGGGCGCAGTAATGCAGTCGATTTTTGTGCCAGGATGAAGCGCCTTGAGCAGAGGAACAACTCCCTAGAAGAAATCGTGGGCTGAAATGGCCTGGTTGAAGAGTTATAGAAGCTCCAAGTAAGGTAGGTCCTGTCTGGCTATGGCAGACACAGAGCAGAGATTGAGGATTTTCACAATGCTGAGCTCCAGATGGTCCAATGTCCTGGATTGATGTGATACAGGGAAGCTTTGTGAGTTGGAGAATACTTTTCCAGAAGGAAGCTTCAAGAGATTTGACCTGTGGAGTGAGATATAAGCAGCTCAATCTGACAGGGTGCTGCTGGCTATGGCTGCCATGGAAGCTTCAGTGAGAGTAGAGTTGGGAGATGAAGTCATGAGCTGACATTGAGCTAGACTGAGGTTGAAAGGAATCAAGAGAGGCTAGACAAGCAATGCCATGCCCAACTGGGCTCTGATACCATGTGAGAAATGCGGGATCTAGAGCATGGCATAACCGGAAGCTATGGAGGATGAAATGAGAAGTGTGGACTCATGATGGAGAAGACAAGGACACTGTTTGTTACACAAGTGAATTAGGTTCCAAGATTGAGACTTGGACTCATAAACACAATCTTGTGTATGTGGACAATGACATTGACACTTCACTGAAAAGAAAAGAGTACTATCATTTTTTATTAAGAAAGGAAGCAAGTACAATGCTTTATAGGAAAGTAGGAAACTGCAGTAGGCACCATTGTGCATATGGGATAAGTTAGCCTGCATATCCTTGACCTTGAGACTCCATACAAAGAGGCTGTTTGAGTGTGATTGCTGATTCTCAACAAATAAATCCTGGACAACCCCGTCGCCCTAACTTGGTTGGTCAATTGCTTACTTGGCAATTCATAATTACCCTAGCTTGACAAATCAGTCCCAAGGAAGAGTGTTGTAGCAGGATGACTACTCAATTTCTAGAAAAATTAGACTTGTAATTAGAACTCGCCAAACTTGATCTAAGGTGTAGCATTACTATTTTGTGATTTAGACACAAGAGCATATGACGTTGCAGCTTGTAGCACGAGATAGGTGTCAATATCTGACTTGTGGGATTATATCTTTCTTTGTACAGTATTTCTTGATCAAGAATACCTTTGATCAAGATATAAGGTTTAGGAGCCCTATTGACCCAATCCAAAACCCTAACCCTACTAGACTTGATAAATGTTTTGGCCCTAGGGTCCCTAAATTCCTTGCGGGAGTCTAGCATTTGGTCAACTGATCCTTAGGGTGAGAACCCTAGATCATTCTTACACAGGCAATTTGATAACCCTAACATTTCATGAATGTAGGTAGAACTTTTAAGATCGAAAATATTAAATCGGCATCCCAAGTGCGATACTAAGCAGAATTTTATCATGGCTTATCCCTACCTAGCACATTGAGGTGACCATCATATGCTAGCTAATCATACCTTTATGAATTTCATGTAAGCTACTCAATTACACGCAAATTACTTAGTTGATCTAACCAACCTATGATTAAATATTATCTTCCCCTTTAAAGATGCAAATACTTTCTTCTAAACTTGCAAGTACTTTCCCTAAAAGATGTAAGTAACTGCAAGATATGTGAGATGTATCATTCCATGCAATTTCAAGACCATAGACATTTTTGCCCTTATGCAACTATAGGATCTACAGTGATCTTTCTTTTCCTTGCCCTATACTATAGTAATTGACATTCAGAGCTAATTCTTATAACCCTACGTTGATGCATCGAACTCAAAGCTTTAGTATTTTAATGAAGATGCATCCTTTCCCAAATTTGAACTTTGATAAAAGAACTGCATGCATGGATGTATCATTCTTTCATGATCAGATGCCAATGAATACATCATTGATTTAATCCTTCCTTTATCACTTAACCCAACCTAGAATGTAACTATCATCGCATGCGATTTGCATGCTATATGTTTTTTTTTGTCAAGTTCATAAATCTTTTCCCTACATTGCAACTATTTAGACATCATTTAATGACCGTCTATGATTATCTTATACACGAGTCACAACCAAGAATTTATTACGTAAGTGCATTATGTGTTATATGCCCTATCCTTTGCGTGATGCAACAAGGATGCCTTCGCACAGTTTCATCTTTTAACTTATGCATCATACGTTCAAAAATGCAACTATCCTTGACCATGGAAGTGCAAGCAAATGCAAGTACTCGTCATGCAACTAAACTTTGTAAATCGAATGAGTATATAAATTTTCCGATGCATTTAAGTTTCTTATGTGAATTAAAACATGCTTTGTGCATCCTTCCCATGCGGGGATATTTTTCGGAACCTGGGCATTCAAAATCAGGGTGTTGTCTACTCTCGTACTTTGGGTGGAAGCTCCCTTGTGCGCTCCTCTCCACTTTTGCTTAGGAGCCATTGACGAAGTAAATTTCGACTCGGCGAACTCCCCCTTGGCACCCCTTACAAGTTTCGAAGTTGCTACTGCCGAGATCTCCCTTCCTGTGCAGGAATCGGGCCTTGCAAGACACGGTCTAAAAAACGACTGGGAGGCACGGGTGAACTTGGCCTAGAGAAGCTTCTCATGCTTCTAGAAGAAACAGAGATGATGTGTGTTGGTGAGGATGATGATGGTGAAGATGACGATGAGAGTGATGATGATGATGATGATGATGATGATAATGATGATGATGATGATGATGATGAAGATGTTGGCGGTGGCGGGGCCCTGGCGGCGCGGACAGTATGGCGACGACAGCAGGATGACGGCGGGCAGCTCCTCATGATGCCCCTCCCCCTTTGAAGCTTGGGAGGGGGTTTCATATATAAGGTGGGGGTGGGGAGGTGGCCACACAGGTGGCAGGTTGCATGCCCTCCTCCCCATGCCCCCCCACAACACCTACTCATACTCTCTCTCCCCGCCATGCAACGGTGAAGGGGAGGGTGTTTTTATAAAAAAATTGCAAATAATCCATTATCCTTTTCCCCTTGAAGGGGAGTTCCAACGGAGGCCTATGGTTTTGAGCCACGGTTTCCTATGCACAACTCGGGGGCTGGTATTGTTAATGCACAAGGGTGGAGCACTTAGGCTAGTGTTTCTTTGTTGCAGAAGATTACTTCGGATTGCTTTTGTGTGGGATCTAGGGTCTTTAATACTTTGCTGTAGAAATATTACACCAAACTAGGTCTTTATGGACCACTGTTTAGTGGTGGGTAACACTTTCTAGTGGTGTTCTGTAGCTCTATAGTGGTACAATACCACAGTCTGAATATGAACCACTTTAGAGTGCTTTTATAAAAAAAAATTGTAATAATATCCGAGATCTATATTTTGGACAACCTTTGCTATATATATACATGTAATAAGGCAAATTTTATATTTGTATGTATTTATTCTATAGTCTTGATACCAATCACTATAGTTTTTGGGCTTTATACCAAATATAAACACAAATTAATTATACCCTATTTCCATGTATGACTCTTTTGCCAAATTTAAACTTTAACTTTCTCAAACACAAATTAAACACAAACTATATCTCCAAATAAACACAAATTAAACACACCCATACACTAATGCATAACACAAAAAAATATGAATGACATCACAACAAGGGAGAATGAAAAGAGATTCTACAGCTCAATGCACCAATTGCATCCAGAAAGAAATCATCAATGAATATGTTCTCTTTTAAAGGCCTGATGATTTCGAAACCTATCCATGCAAAGGGATTCATCTATAAATATCTTGGGAGGATTTTTGAAAGAATTGCAAACAACACATCCTCTCTACAAGGACAAAATATCTACTCAAAAGACAGAGAACATGGAAATACAAGATATCCAACTGATAGGGATCAACATCCACATTGGCATTCATGTACAACTTTGGGACCTGCTTTTGATCATTATGTGAATGTCGATGCATATATTATAAGTGTTAAAGAAAGAGGTATCAAAATGGGATTGTTTAGAAACATGGGCTAATAGTGAAAAATACTTTGTCTACTAGCTTCCAGTGGGTTGCCAATTGGGCAAATAGTCACTGCATCAAGCACCCCATGTATCTCACTGTTGAGCATCCATGAACAAATTTCAATTCTTTTCCTTCTTATTCTTGTGAACGTCAACTAACCATGACTCTTGAAGCTTTTTTACAATCTCCCACTTCATGATGTTTAAAAATTCTTCGATAAAGGTGGAATCTCCTATGAACAATGATTCTCTCTATTTTTTCTTTGCTCTTTAGTTTTGCAAAAAATAATTGGCTATAGTGATACAACTCTTTGTAGCTGTCACATAGAGCCCCCATTAAGATACTGACATATTTCCACCATTGAGGGATGCACTTCTTGTAAAAAATGGCTTTGGCATTGAAAATCTCTAATTTTTCAATAGTAGTAAGAATTCTACAATCTTCCACTACTTTTCTTCCTCTTCAACAGTACCACTTCTTCTATTTTCAGCCTCTATTAGTGCTTGTTTGATGGTATTTTTCCTTGGCTGCACAGTAAAGACATGGGGCCTCAAGAGGAACACCAAGAAAAACAAGGAACCTACTATAAGAAAATCTATCTTGTCACATCAAAAAGCATGTTTTTTATATTTTAATCAACCACAAAAATAAAAATAATACCAATCTTCACAAATCTTCATGTAACATCATATAACAATTCTCCCACGGATTTATCACAACAAATCTTCAACATATTCTTCATAGAAACCATCAAAGAACTATAATGATACAAAGAAAGATCAACTTTGAATGGAATTCATCACATAGTATTCATATTTCATCATCTTCATAGAAACCATCAAAGAACTACAATGATACAAAAGAAAGATCAACTTTGAATGGAATTCATCACATAGTATTCATTTTTCATCATCTTCATAGTCTTTCTCTCATGTAGATATAATGATTTTCATGCAAATTTGGTTATCTCTCATACTCTATCTCTCTTACATATACTCTCTCTCAATAGTACATGATAATAACAAAGAATTGCTCTCAATAATCCTCTCTTGGTCATAGATGCCCCTCCCAAGAGGTAATTCTGATATGAAGAGTCACTAGAGCCACTACAATGTCCCTTGGAAGCTCACTACTATCATTGTCATTGCAATCTTCACTTTAAGTCTTCTTTAGCTACTTCTTCAAGCTATTTCGAGCTTGTATTATTTCTCTTCCAAGACTACCAAACATTATCCAAGCTAAACATCCATCCATTAGAACATATACATAAGCAAACAGAGACTTATAGAATAGATACAAAAGCTTTATACTATAGAGGGTCAATAGAAGGCACAAAAACCATACAACTCAAACCAAAATCACTTCAAACCATAAAAAAACTTCCAATACACGCTTAATCACTCCTCAAAAGACTCACTCACAATCTCAACCTCACAAATGGAAAGAAATTATATTTAAAAATAGGCAAAACAAACTTATTAAAACCAAAGTGACACATTACAGAATCTATCAAAACGTCATATCTCAATTAAAAACCATCATTATCTTCTCAAACATACTCACACTCCAAAACACTTCCAAACTCAACAAAAATCAATCAATAAACCCTCAAAATCAATAAAAGTTCTAGAGTATGCATACATTGTATTAAGCATGTTCAACCATTAAAATTATCATCTCATGTTCAATTAAAATAATAAGTTTCAACTCTTTGTTAATACTGTATATGCATTTATAAATATTGTTAGAGTACATAAACATTGCATGTAAATATTTAACCATTAAAATATCATTTTATCTCAATTGAGCATAGGATATGATCATGGTGAAAATGGAAAAGGCGAGCCTTTAAAATTTTTTATGTATGTATATATGTATATCCCCTATATATATATATATATATATATATATATATATATATATATATATATATATGTAACCCCCACTCACCCTTTAAGGAAAACCCCTCTTCATTTCTTGAATAGCAAACTTCTCCTTCTTATGCCATATAGGCTTGAAAGCCTTCTTATTGGTTCGAGATCCTTAGGGCAAAGCTCTAAATATTATATCAAATAAATACATATCAACTCGAGTGGAAGCACACAAGCAGAAGCAAGAGTGAAGCAAGAGCTATGGTAGATGGAGCAAGAGAGTAAGAGAGAGAGCCACTATATGTGAAAACTCCAA
The DNA here is from genome assembly GCF_053477565.2 of Lygodium microphyllum. Taxonomy (NCBI): domain Eukaryota; kingdom Viridiplantae; phylum Streptophyta; class Polypodiopsida; order Schizaeales; family Lygodiaceae; genus Lygodium; species Lygodium microphyllum. The sequence goes on from NC_141149.1 coordinate 143,740,554, forward strand.
TAGTCACAATGTGTGATTGGTTTTCCCTTATTCAATAATCATTGAAAGAATAAAAAATAAAGTGATAGTGATGGGTGGTTGCCACCTGTAATGTATAGGTGTGTGGGTACAGTGTACAATGAGTAGATGTGGGTGGCTAGTGACATGCTCCTTTACCCCCAACAATATCCCACTTAAAGGAAACTTGCTAACTACTTCATCTATAAATTCATTAAAGTACTTGTAGCATGCCCGCCTATTGGCTGTCTAAGCATGTTTTAGCGATCCATCGAGAAACATAAATGTCGCGGCCCGGCACTCCCATGGACTATTCCAGGGTTTGTCGCCCAGGGTTTCCCGAGTCCGCCTCGCAACGGAACGTTCGCTACTAAACCCACTAGGATCGACCTGAAATTTGGGTTCCTAGTTGTCAAGGTCTCGTAACAACATTCTAGCATCGGGCTTTGGACATCCTACTTTACGTAGAGATACCCAATCCAAAGCAGATCCATACGCACTTGGTTCAAAGAGAATGGGAAACGAGAGGGATGTGTTGCTCAACCTCTCTGCCCATAGGGCATAGTCCCATTCCAGTCCCCTAAAACGGCATGAATCGGGTTCTAACTTAACAACACCTAAAGTCGAATGGTGATAAATCCTTGTGAGAAGCCTCCCAGTTCTCTAGGACCACCCTGCCGTAGGACGAACCCGTCGGGGATTCCGTCCATCCATTTCCCTTGGTAGCTTTAGTTTTCTAATTAGATCCTACCACATTTGTATGTGACATTGAAAATTAGCTTCATTAATTAAGTCTTTTAGGAAATAGGGTTTTTTTGCGTAATTTACAGCACAAACACGAAAACAGAACAAGCAGACCTTTTGATAAAAAAGTTCCTTAATTTATCTTCAAGTTAATCTTTGTCTCCCGCCCATACAGGAGAATTATGTATCCCTTCTGTCCAACAGAAGTACCTGGTCCAAATCACATGGCACCATAATTTCCATCCTTTATCTACAATAGGATCTTCCAACGTCCCAGACGTTGGGCTCACGGGGATCTCCAACTCCATTTCGGATAGGCAAGGGGTGTCCAGAGCTCCACCTGACCCACAAGCGGTCTAGGAGTGAGATGCCATTTCCGTAGTTGGCCTTTTCACTACTCAACCTTCGGCCCGTGAATCGAGCAGTGCCCTCTCGTGATAATCCACAGTGAGATCTTGGAGATGATCCACCCGTGCAAATATCCTTCCTTAATTAAATTAACCCATTAAGAATCAAGCATAATCAAGGCAGTCAGCCCTAATATCATCTTCCATGCAAACATTTCTTTATTCCCATGGCAACTTGTCATTACAGACCCCTGCCATGCTTTTACCATCAAACATAAGCACTTGGAATATTTATCCAAATCACAATGAAACAATCAATTGATTGAAAGAAAAACATTTAGGGTGTTGTTCAATCAACCAACAAAACTAATTGTATTTTTTCCAAAAAAAATACAAGAATAGACGTGATAATAATTCCAACGCATATTCACTCTCCCCCTTGGGATCAAAGAGCAATTCTATGCAAAATTTACTTAATACTTGCATGCACAATTTTTAATGCCATGATTATGCCATTCATAACCCTTGACCTATTCCTCCTTGTATTTGCTCTATCAACGAACAAGCCATATGCAACTAGGTGCAATTAACTTCCCTTGATACAATCACTTTGCAAGCTTGATCTTTTGAATACGTGAGATGAAATTTATCTCTTCTGATGACCTATACTCGTGCATCATAGTATGGGGCCTAATGTATCTCATACGAGAATCAAAAAAATCATCTATCCATTTAGAAATACATTACTTACGACCGGAACCGCAGTTGGATTAACAGTGATGACTTCACCCAAAGCCTCGTTGCTGGTAGTAGGGGTTGCCATCCGCATGCGACATTCTTCGCTTGGAGGCCATCGTCCGCAAGTAGACTCAAGAGATTAAGAAGGTAGAATATATTTGAGATGGGGGAGCGTAAGAGAAGATGGTTAAGTCGAGGATCGAGATAGAGGGAATTGTGTAGCCTCTCAGGGTAACTCTTCTCTCTCTCTCTCTCTCTCTCTCTCTCTCTCTCTCTCTCTCTCTCTCTCTCTCTCTCTCTCTCTCTCTCTCTCTCTCTCTCTCTCTCAATCTCTCTCTCACAATCTCTTGGAGAGGTATCCTTCTCTCTACCTCTCTCTCGTAGTCTTTCGGGGTCACCTTATGCTCCCTTGTGCCTCCTCATGCCTCATATTTATAATGAATTAGAGAGGAGGGGATGAGACTGAGAACAAGAGTGGAGGGGCTCTTGGAAGAATCAATGATCTAATGCTCAAATCATAAATCTGATGGTTGCATTGGCTCCAAAAGAGGGGTAAACCCCAAGACACTTGATTAGAAAGCTCTCAGTTCACTCCTTCTTCTTTTCTCTGTTAGAAGTGCTATCTACTGCATGTAGACTGCGATCGCAGCGCAGCGATTTTATCAATCACTTTTCTTTATTTTTTTCTTTTTATAAAATCTCCAAAACTAACTAAAACATCGCTTGTTTTTTCTTTTAAATGACATCTAGTTCTATCTTTTTAGGATAATATCTAAAATATCTAGAATATGCTAGTTTTGCCTAAAATCTAATTTTTTTTTTACCATCCAAACTATACACATTAATACTAGTGATTAATGTAGCTTATAAGTCTCGTTCACGTTGTAACTTCCGTGAAGGGTGGCTACGATCCTTGTCAATCCGAGAAAAATATCAGATTTACGACTCTCGATTTTTTTAATATATTTTTAATTATATAAAAATTATTAGCTATTAACATTAATTAGTTTTTACCTTAGTTAGTCTTTAGTTAGTAATCTTACTAACTTATTAAGTGACTAACTAACTTTCGAACTAACCAGCTAACTTTTATTGCGTGCAAATATTACAGTACTTTTTATACCGAAGCTTAAGGATGAAACCCAAATTTGATCCTACCATCATACTAAGCATGACATGATAATCGTAATTCCTTTGTAATCCAGACTAGATATTTTGTTTAGGGGTATTCATTCATGTAATTTATTTCAATAAAAACTCCCTTGCACAAATGGAAAGCCGGTTGTTAAGTGCAAGATTGCTCTTTCACAATTTAGTCTCTTGTAAAAAGAAGGACTTAGAAGCAAAATAAGTGTCTATAAGAAAAATGTTTAAATTATTTTTCTAAGCACCAAAATTAGGCATTCACATACACAATCTAATGCATTCACATACACAATCTAATGATCCCCTATCTAAGTATCGAGGACATGGTATTGAGTCAAAGAGTATGAACATGAGAGTATGAGAGTGACAGAATATGTATCTATCAAGAAAAACCTTAAATACTAATCTAAGTTAACCACGAGGATATTAGTAATTACAAGCATTTAAACTACTACTAATCATTAGGCATCCTTTAGGACCCTAGTACCTGTTGCAAAACACCTAGTTTTCAAGAGTATCCAATCGATACTTCTCATTTAAAAATGCATTTTCAATCAATAATGTAAGCTCTAGGTTTGATAAAATCAAGAAGAATGATGAAGAATTAGAAAAATCTCCTACTTAGAGAACTTCTCGAAGGCTAATAGTGATTACAATAGATATTATCAAAGAAAATTATACTTTGAGTAGTGAAGCTATCAAAACACATAGTGTCAACAAAATCAAAGCAAAGACACGAGCAATTGATGCATATTAGTAGAGAGTGCATTTAACTATGTGATAACAATTGTGTTCACACTTGTGACCATTAAAAAGTATCACACATGCATTTAAACATGCTCCTAAATGCACCAAAAAGCTTCACTATTACTTTTTATAAGCAAGTTCATTAGCATGTTTATGAGATTTATAAAATGTCTATAAATATTCATAAATTAAAAGGACTTTTACAAGCACATTTATGTTCAAGTTTAGCAATGATTGCAAGCACAGATTTAAACATGCATTCGACGATAAGATAATCAAAAGTACAAACTAGTCATATTCTATACATGCCATATTGGTATTGCAAAATCCATTAAATTACATGTAGATTGTAACTTGATATATCTTAAATTAATGCATCTTAAGCCAATGTAGTGGACTCCCAAGATTAGCATACATAGATTAGTATAAATATGGATCAATATTCATGACTAATATTTCTAGGTCTTAAAGAACTATAATGAGCATATAGTCTAATGAAAGTTATCATATATTGACCCTCTCGCATGGTATATTGTTTTGCATAGATTTTGCTCTCTCTCTCTCTCTCTCTCTCTCTCTCTCTCTCTCTCTCTCATGCTCTCTCTCAATAGTACAATGAGATAATCAAGAATAATCATTAATAACCCCTCTTTTATCATGGATGTCCCTCCCAAGAGGTATGTCTAATATGAAAGGCCACTAGATTGTCCGTTCATAGCTTAACAGTGTCACTATCACTTCAGTCTTTGCTTGAGTCTTCAACAACTACTTCTTCCACTTCTTTGAGCTACTTTCAACTTGTATTCATCTCCTTCCAAGGTTAGAAAAATTCCCCAAGCTACATATCCATCCCACATCACACTTAGAGGGACATATAGAACATAGCAGAATAGAGACATAGGCTCTACAAAAGCTCAATAGAGGATCTACAGTACCATACATAGAAGGTCATCAGAAAGCCTTTAGCTCAACTTAAATCATTCAAAACCATCAAGAATAAATCAATAAGCTTCCAAAAACTCTCAAACTTAATCAATCATTATTCCAACCTCTCATATAGAAAGAAAACATAGCAAAACATAGAAGCTCAACAAACTCAATCAGACACCATTAGGACATCAATAAAACATGTCAAAACATCATATCTCTATTATAAAAGATCATGAGCTTATCAAAACTAATCAAACTCATCCAAAACACTTCAAAATCCATAAAAAATCAACCATTCACTCCTAAAAACAAAAAAAATCAGTCAAAAAATCAAGTCATTTCAACCCTTAATAACAAGCAAAGCTAACCCTAATACTAGTGTGGTTGACAAGAGAGTCATGGATGCCAATACCTAGGTGGATCCTCTTAAACATGAGGGTATTTTAGAGGAGCATGTAGTTAAAAGTAAATGCAAAGAAAAAATGAAGGAGGCTGCTAAGGCCCTTAGTAAACCAAAAGACAGGATGGTGTAGAAAGAGAAGAAAGCAGTAGCAAACTTTCAAGAGATTTTTATTTAGTGAATGCTTTATACGGTTATGTTATAGAGCATGTTGGTGTTAATCGAGTGGTCAATGAATGGTGCAAGCATGTGGAAAAACACTACCCTAGGATACAAGCTTATATGGATGGCTTTTTGATAGAAAGTGCAGTGGTAGTCTCAAACTCTTTCATGGACATAATGAGTATGGATTTATTGGAGAGGCTAGGTCTACCAATCCAAAAGAATGTTACCACTATTCTAAAAATGGCTAATGATAGTTTGAGAAGGAATGGTGCCTCAAGTGCATGTGATGATAGTGCATATTGAGTGTATTTTTGACTTCTATATTATTTGATTTTCTAGGAGGCCACGCTACCGGTTGCTACTTGGTCAATCATGGATTTTACATTTAGATTGTTTGGTGGATATCTGAGCTAGTTGGCTACTTTTTGGGTGTGATTATAATGGGGATGAGATAGAAGACTCTACTATGGTCAAGAGGATAGTAGGAAGTCTAATTTACATGACTATCACAAGGCCAGAATTGATGTTTTCCTTGCTAGTGTAGCAATTATGTGAAGCAGCAAAAGCACCTACCATTGCTTTGTCAAGTATATAGGTTGAGTATAGAGGTGTTGCTATGGCAATATGTGAGATGGTATGGCTGCAAAAGTTATTGGGTGATTTTGATGTATAGAGAGATGGTCCATTTATCATTCACTATGAGAACATGAGCAACATACGGCTAGCTAGGAATCCAATGTTTCATGTTCGGACAAAACACATTGAGGTGCATTACTACTTTGTGAGAGAGAAGGTACTTGCAAGAGAGATTGACTTGGGTATATGTCAGCACACAGAATTAGATAATTGACATTTTCACAAAGGCATGGGTGCAAAGAAGCTTCAAAAATTTCAAAGCTTACTTGGAGTTGGAGAGACACAGTTGAGCTTGAGGGGGAGTATTGAGATGGCAAGCTCAACATGTGCTGACATTGATGATAGACTGCCTGGTTAGATAGATCTAAACATCCATAGGTAGAAATTTAGTGGTCATTATGATCCTCACATGGCCATTAACTTATAACTTGTTATATATGCATCTACCTATAGCTAGCATAGTTATAGTAACAGTCAATTAGTATAGTTAGTTATGCACTATTTGACTTAGTAGGCCACTCACTTTCCTTTATGTTGTATCTTATCTATACTTTGTGTACATTGTATTGTGACAAAGAAGAAGAAAAAATTAGCAAGGAAATGTTTCGGCCTCCATCTCTCTTCTTGTATTCTTGAGTGAGCTTTCTCTTGTGTGTATGGTGTGTGTTTGGTATAGAAACTCAAGCAAGTCCCCCAACCACATGATTTGTGACAAGCTCTCATCTAAACCTCTCATCTCACCCACTTGTATAACATGCTCATCCACAAGCTCTCATCTAGACCTTTCATCTCAACCACTCATCTCACCTACTTGTCTCATCTACTCATTTTATCCACTCATCCACAAGCTCTAGTCTCTCATCCATAACCTCTTGTCCCCTAGCTCTCATCTCTTGTCTCTTATCCCAACACCTTAAGAGTCCACTACCTCTCATCCCAACCTCTTGTCCACTAGCTCTCATCATTACCTCTCATCCACTAGCTCTCACCTCTTATCTCTCTTTCCAACCTATTGTCCACTAGTTCTCATCTCTTGTCACTAGCTCTTGTCCTCTTCACAACCTCTTGTCCACTAGCTCTCATCTCTCATCACTACATCTCTTATCTACTAGCTTTTATCTCTCATCTCTCATCCCAACCTCTTGTCCTCTAGCTCTTATCTCACCCATGCCAAACATACCCACTTACCTCACCTACACCAATTCACCTCTCCTTGTATTCCATAGGTGCATGCTAAACTCATATTACCCATGGACACTAAACACACATACTCTCACATAGACACATACTGGTACTACATCTTGTGCATATGCTAACCTTCCTCATACCCAAACACCTAGGATGCACACTTGAATCTCCACACACTAGCCACACCATAAGCTACCAAGCTTATCAATGCACATCACACAATTTGAATTTGGGCCTCCAAACTTAAGTGGCTGTATCATAGTGCTCCTTCTTTCATGTTAGAGGACCCCCATCTAGGAAAGCCTTCACACTTGCATTTTAAGTTAATCTAGGAGTCTAATCATTGCATTGCATTGGGCCTAGCTTGGCAAATTTGCCTCTCAATGATTGTGACACTAGGTTTTCTTTCACATGTGCACATTAATTTTGGAAAGGAAGAAAGCCTAATTTTTAGGCACATTACTCTCTCTCTTCTCTTGAATTTGAGAGTGATTGAAGGGACATTTTTTAGTTTAAAAGTGATTGAAAGACCCATTAAAGTGTTTGTCGATCCAATAAGGAAACTAAACAAAATAATGGCAAGGAACTTTAGAAACATTTTAACACATTGATCATGAAAATCTAGAACCATAGACAAATAGAGAACTTCAAGGCCTGGCTAAAGCTCGCAAATTGATTTTGTAGTATGTGCATGCAAAATGGCAAAGTAATCCTTACTCCTCCTAGAGAGCAGAGTCCCAACCCCAAGCCAATTGCTACAACACCAACTTCTAAATCCACTCCAATTATGGGCTCCATTCCTAAGACCACTCCTCTCTCAAGGATCTCATTGATCAAGTAATTGACTAGTCAAGCCACAAGTCTACTACAATGGATCATGGTGGAGTAACCATGTATGCTCTCTCTTTTTTCAAATAGAACAATTTGATCTCATGGGATTGTTTGTATCAAATTAGAAATTTTGTCTCTCAAAAAATTTTGTGTGTGCATGTGTGAATCAATAAAAAGGACAAAATGGGCTAACATTTATGTCACCCAACTATGGTAGATTGATTCGCCATTTCTTGTCTTGAGTACATTCAAGGCTCTCTCTCTCTCTCTCTCTCTCTCTCTCTCTCTCTCTCTCTCTCTCTCTCTGGTTTTTAATTTTTTATGAAATTGTGTGTGTGTTCTTGCAGGCATGTGCATACATGCATGCGTGAAATGAACTTAGCCTAGACTGAATTAAAATAACAAGAAAACCAAGAAACAACAATTGAAACAACTAGCCATAGCCATGCCATAGCTGAAAATGTATTAAGTCTACAACACAATGAAGCCATAGCTAATTTGAAATCAAACTACAATGAGAATCATGGATGAGAGGTTGCTACAAGAAATCCACCTCTTTCTATGGTGGGCATTGTGTATTCACCCTCAATGTTGGTGGGCATGGATATACACCTCCATGAAAGGTGGGCATGAATATGCACCTCCATGCAAGGTGGACATAGATATGCACCTCCATGCAAGGTGGGGAGGGAAGAAAACCCCTAAACTCCAAGATTGGAGAAGTTACAAATGATCTCAAAAAGATATACATAAGACTAATTTCCAACCTTTTATACCTATCCTTGATTTTTAGAGCTAAGACTAAACTACATTATTACAATCCATCCCTTCTCAAAGAAGTTTTGTCCTCAAAACTTGAGCTTGCAAAAGTACAAGGATAGCTCATGGAGATTCTATAACTACCACTACCCATGCTACTTGATCATTGCTACTACTGTTATTGTTGCTTGGAACGACAATGAGCTAGAAAAATTTGAATTTGCAACAAATGATTATCCACTTTTGCTCTGTTGAATCTCATAAACTACTATGGCATGTTGTTGATGTCATTGTTGTTGAGCATGATTGTTGTTGCACATTATATATAGGTTGCTCCTCCATAACATATGAAGAAGAAAACGACCAATAGCATCAATACTCTAGAATTTTGATATGTCTAGGTATGCTCAAGATGTTGATTATAGTTCAAGTTACACGAGATGAAAATGTGGCCAAGAAAATCACGTATTGAAGTTTAGGCTAGACAAATCATGTATTAAAGTCTAGGTATGCTCAAGATGTTGATTATGGTTCAGGTTACATCAGATGAAAATGTGGCCAGGCAAATCACATATTAAAGTTTGGGCCATACAAATCATGTATTAAATTCTAGGCCAAACAAAGCCTCATAGACACTTGGAGGTTTGGACACCTTCTATTCTTGAATACAAAGTTATTAGAAAAGACCAATTCTGCAAGTAGAATAGATTTGGAAGTACAGAAGTCCATCCCATTTCCAAATGTGAGATCATATGCTTTCAGCCATGTACCATCTAGCATCAGTCTATTATTATGATGCACTTTAGAACTCTCTAGTAGACATCAAGTTCTTAGAATGCAGGAGCTAAGTAGTCTAGTACAAAGTCATGTGATTAAAAGGCATTTGAAAATGGTCCATTGTCTTCTTACTTATGAGCCCAAGACTTTTTGCTGAAATCCCTAGACATGATGGTAGGCTGAAGCAACAACTGCTTTTCAACCATTAACATAAGTTCACACACCCTTACAACAAACTAAGAATGCAGTGGTGAAATTGGTAAGGCAATGTTGGATAAACTACTGCCGTGTTGTGGCAACTTCCTCTATGTTACTACAGAGTTGTAGGGTTCAATCTTGCCAAACTCTCATGTTGGAACCAACCTCCATAACATTGCTTCAAAAGTTTGTGGATCTACCTTCACACCAGCTTATAAAGACTCCAAGATAAGATGTGGCATTTCGTCTAATGCCTCTTGCAAGAATTTCCAAGGCATGATATTGTTGTCCACATTTGAGTAGGAGCTAGGATAGCAGCTTCTTGTATCTTCCACTAGTCTTCTTTTTCATTACACCTTTTGTTCTACAAAGAATCTTCAAGCTTCTTCAACTATCAAATTACTCAATATCTAGTCATTAACAGTGATTTTAATCACTGAGTTAACACCTTCTAAGTCAGTTACTAATATGGGAACCTAATCTTAGAGGTTAATGCACTTGAAAAGTCTTAATCAAGCTTATCAAGATCGACATTTACAATCTCTAGCAACATGAGCTACAAATGAGTGCTTGTAAGCACTAAGGCACATTGCTTAACCATCATTACTGCTAATACTTACATAATCTGAATGTTTTGATCAGGAAATTAAAACAACTAAGTACCTTGCTTCAAGTTGTAAGGCTATGTGTACAACTATAAACACATAGACCATCATACACTAGAAGTGTATTGCATATCTTGAGTGATTTTTTTCTTAAGTACATTGGTCAATGAAATTAGAGGGATGAGTGTCATTGTACTCTCCTTGGAATCATCAGCAACAAGCATTGAAATCATAGACCATCCTTGTCCAATACAAGGGTCATCCACTGAGCCATACCACAAGGAGGAGCCCGAAGTCCAGTCTAGGTTCAAATCATTAAAGCCTAAAAAGACCATTAAACCTCGGAAGAATATTGCTCATGAGAAAGGACCACCAACGTCATATTTTGAAATATTACATATGTATGATTTTCAGCCTTTCTCCTCATTACAACTTTGATGTGCTTCTACATTTAGTGGCAAAGCTTGTAAGGGACTAGACACTGCCCTTGTTCTAGCAAGTGGTAAGACCTTCCCAATGGCCACAACATATGATGATGTCCATCCTCAAATTTGAAAATTTGATGACAAAGATTTCCACCCATGGCAGGTACTTATCAAGTACAAGATGATGGAGAGAGGGTATTGGCCTCTCATTCAAGGCACTAGAGCTGTTAACTCTACAAATCTAGCTGATATAGAGGATGACCAACATGCCCAAGCAATCATCATGTTACACTTAGATGAGTCATTGATTCATCATGTTGATCAACGAAATACTACTAAAGAAAAATGGGATGAGCTTGAAAAGCTCTATGCAACCACTGGTAAAAATAATAAAATCTTCCTTAAAATTGAATTCTTTAGCTTGGAATATAGATTAGGAGAAGACTTGGGAAAATTCATCTCTCACATGAAGGGACTTATGGCACAGCTTGCCTCAATACAAGCTCCAATACATGAAGAAGATGCTATTGTTATTCTCCTAAAAGCTATTAAACAGTTGTTTCCTACTCTTGTAACCACTCTCACCAACATTCCAGATCCTACATTGGCAAGTACCATCCAATCCTGTTTGGATGAAGAAAAGAGGAACCACAAAGAAGGCAGCAACAGTCAGGCATCTTCAACTTCCCGTGATCAAGTATTGATTCATACAGTTCTCACTAGATGTTCCTTCTGTAAGAAAAAAGGACATCTTGTAAACAACTGTTGGAAGAAGCATCCTGAGAAAATGAAATGTAACAAATGTAAGAAGATAGAGCATATCACTAGTAAATGCCCCAACATTCCTGATGTACACAAACAACTGGTAGCCAATTATGCCTCCAATCCATCTGAAGATCAACTTTTTTGAGTCTTTAAATCATCTACCTAAAAACACTCTTGTAGCCTGATTTATAAAGGCATCCCGATTGTTTAAAAGGGGGGGGATATCTTTCATGCCTTATAATCCAATGCCACCCTGGCATTGAGGGGGGGTGTTGGAAGGTAGGCATAGGAACCCACTGTAAGCAAGGGTGTATGAGGGCAAATAGGTGTAAATAGCCTTAGGGGCAGGGGAAACCCTAACCCTAGCTTGGCAGAGGCTATATAAACAGCCTATGGGTCACTATCATGTGTGGGAGAGTGTACCCAAGTTGTACTTGTAAGCAACTTAGTAAACAAGATATTGTTCTTGTACTTCGAGCTCTCTCCTTCCTCTTGTGCACACATTCCAATGCTACAACTCTGATTCTCCACAAGCAAGAGCAAGAGAGAGACACACACACACAATGTGGGAACTCCAATAGTCACAATGTGTGATTGGCCTCCCCTTTATTCAAATGTCACTAAAAGAATAAAGAATAAAATGACAGTGATGGATGCCCGCTACCTGTAGTGTACAAGTGTGCGAGTATGCAGGTACTGTCAATGTAACTAATATATGAGTAACTAGACACATGCACCTTACCCCCAATAACCTCCCACTTAAAGGCGAACATGCCCCTAGTGAGGACATAACAAGAAAAAAAAAGTGACAAAGTACAAATGTACATAAGTATAATAAGATGAGGAAAGAAGTCACCTCATCCAATGCCCATCAACTTTCTAAGGAAGGCAAAACGCTCCACTGAGAGACTCTTAGTGAGCAAATCTGCACGATTTTGGTCAGTTGAGATCTTGGCAAGGTCAACAGACTAGTCCTCAATGACCTCTCTGAAGAAGTAGTAATGTACCTCAATGTGTTTTGTCTTCGCATGGAAGACCAGATTCTTGGCCAACTGAATAGCACTCATAGAATCTAAATGCAGTGTAGGGACCACATCAGTAATGCCAAGGTCTACTACCACATCAATAATACCAAGGTCTACCACCACTGATGGCGTAACCAGAGAGTCTCCTTGCAAGCCCCAGTGGCTGCAACATACTCTACCTTTGTAGTAGATAGGGCCATGCATTTCTGCACCCTAGACATGCAAGAAACAACACCTCTAGTAAAAGTGAAAACATAGCCAGAGGTGGACTTCCTACTATTTGCATGTCCTACATAATCAGAGTCAATGTATCCCAAGACTCTAGGTATCATGGGCACCATAACATATGCACATAGCTTATCTGCCCTTCAAGTACGTCATGATACCCTTGATAGCATCCCAATGCCATTTGCCAGGTGTAGCCATATTGTGTGTCACAATTCCCACTACAAATGTTATGTCAAGACAAGTGGTTATCATAGCATACATCAAACTGCACCCACCACCACATAGATGCATAAGGGATCTTAGCCATCTCACCCTTCTTCTCATCAAACTACAGACAATCGACTGACTAACCTTCATATATGAAGGTAGAGAATAGCCAATAGGCTTAACATTATATATATGAAACCATTCAAGGACCTTCTAAATGTACCCCTTCTACAACAAGTAAAGGATCCCCTTAGAGTGATTGTATGTAATGTGCATCCCAAGAATATACGAGGCTTGTCTAATGTCTTTCATCTCAAAGCTCTTCTTGAGCTGAACTTTTAAGGTATCCAGCTCATCATGAGCACTCCCAACAATCAATATATCATCCAAGTAGAGTGCCAAAATCATAAGGTTGCCATCATGAGCCTTCTTCATGTATAAACATGGATCCATAATACTATGAGAATATCCTTATGAATGCATAAAAGCATCAAACTTGTGATACCATTCCCTAGGTGGCTGCTTAAGGCAACAAAGACTCTTTCTCAATTTACATGCTAGATGTTCCCTATTAGGGTCTACAAAGCTCTTAAGATGCTCCGTGTAAATCTTATCATGCGAGTCTCCATGAAGAAAAGTCGTCTTGGCATCCATCTAATAAAGATCCAAGTCAAGTTGAGCAACCAAAGACAATACCAAGCATAGGGTAGTTATCTTCACAACATGAGAAATGACTTCCTTAGAGTCCACACCATGTTCCTCCTGAAAGGTGAGAAGGACTGAAGCTTGCTTGGAAGAGCAATGGTAGGAGAGCAAGAGAAAGAAAGAGAGAGACACACAAAATGGGAACTCCAACAGTCACAATGTGTGATTGGGCCTCCTTTATTCAAACTGTCACTAAAAGAATAAAGAATAAAGTGACGGTGACGGGCGCCTACTCTACAATGTGCAGTGGCGAGGTACTGTCAGTGTAGTAATACATGGGCGGCTAGGCAGAGGTGCCTTTACTCCAACAACCTCCCACTTAAAGGCGAATCTACCTCAGTTAGGAGTGAAAAGAACAAATAAAAAATACAATGCAATGTACACATGTACAACAGGATGAGGAAACCATCTCATCCCACACCCATCAATCTCCTGAGGAAGGCAAAGCGCTCAGTAGTAAGGCTTTTCGTGAGCAGATCTACAAGATTTTTGTCAGTGAAGATCTTGACGAGGTCAACTGACCTGTCCTCCACTCACCTCAATGTGTCTCATCTTCGCATGGAAGACCGGATTCTTGGCTAGTTGAATAGCACTCATAGAATCCGAATGCAGCGTAGGTATAGCATCAATCCCAAGGTCATGAACCAAACAGCCCAACCATATGGCCTCCTTGCAAGCCTCAATGGCTACAACATACTGGGTCTCAGTGGTAGAGAGAGTCGTACAGTTCTGAACCTTGGACATCCAAGAGATAGCACCTCCAGCATAGGTAAATACATAGCCAGAAGTAGACTTCCTACTATCTGCATGTCTTGCATAATCGGAATCTATGTACCCCACAACTCCTATATCATGGCTACCATAGAAAATACACATATCTATTGTGCCCTTCAAGTATCTCATGTGATACCCTTCACCGCATCCCAATGCTTCTTGTTGCCAAGTGTAGCCATATAGTGTGCCACAACACTAACTGCAAAGGCAATATCTGGATGAATGGCTATCATGGAATATATCAAACTACCCACGGCTTATACATAAGGGATCTTGGCCATCTCGGCCCTTTGCTCATCTATCTATGGACAATCGGCTTGTGAGACCTTCACATAAGAAGGTAATGGACAGCCAATAGACTTTACGTCCTGCATACAGAAACGCTCAAGGAATTTATGAATGTACTCCCTCTGTGAGAGGTAGAGTAGTCCCTGATGCCTGTCGCACTTAATGCGTATACCAAGAATGTGAGAGGCCTTCCCAAATCCTTCATCTCAAAGCTCTTCTTCAGTTGAGATTTAAGAGCGTCCAACTCATCATGAGCTTTCCATGCTATCAACATATCATCCACATAAAGTACCAAAATAAGCAATGAGCCATCATGGGCTTTCTTCCTGTAAAGACACAGATCCATAGCACTCTTGTTGTAGCCTTGTGACTGCATAATGGCATCAAACTTGTGATACCACTCCCTAGGTACCTACTTCAAGCCATAAAGACTTTTCTTCAATTTGCACACTAGGTGCTCCCTTTCCAATTTTGCAAAGCCCTTAGGCTGCTCCATGTATATCTCATCATGCAAATCCCCATGCAAGAATGCAGTCTTTACATCCATTTGATGCATATCCAAGTCAAGTTGCGTGACTAAGGCCAAAACCAAGTGTAGGGTGATCATCTTGACCATAGGAGAAAAGACTTCATCAAGATCAACTCCATGCTCTTATTTAAAACCCTTAGCAACAAGTCTTGCCTTATAAGTCGGCTTGCGGTTTCTAGGGGTACTTTTCGTATTGTACACCCATTTTCACCGCAAAGCCTTCTTGCCCTTAGGCAATGCAACCAAATCCCAAGTCATATTCTTATGTAGGGAGTCCATCTCAGACTGCATAGCCCTCTCCCAGGAGTGAGTGTCACCCCTGCGCATAGTCCCATCATAGGCGAGAGGCTCTCCTGCATCTGTAACCAAGACGTAATTCATCGAGGGCTCAAATCTATCAGGGGGATGTCTATCTCTAGTAGGCCATCTCACTGCAAGCTCTGTTGCATTTCTAACATCCTATCCAATGCCCTGGCCATGTGTACCAACTTCTGGTGCAGGCTGTCCAACTGGCTATGCAGGAACACGTGGCTCCTCCTAGAATATAACCCTACGTATCTCTACCACCTTCTTAGGCTACCTATGTATCTTGTCTTCATGGAAGTCTATATCATGGTTGCGGATGACTCTTCGCGCCTACGGATCCTAAAGGTGATAACCCATCTCGTGTGCATCTCCATAGACAATGAAAATACATTTGACGCTCTTAGGATCCAACTTACTACGCTTGTCCTTGGGCACATGGCAGTATGCCTCACATCCAAAGACACGTAGATGCACATAAGACGGAGGTTTCCCAGTCCATACCTCCTCTGCAGCTTGGAAATCCAAACCACTGGAAGGTGACCTATTTATGATATGCACAGTTGTACTGACTGCCTCAGCACAAAAGATTTGTGGTAGGCTTGCATAGCTAAGCATAATGCATATACGCTCCTGGATGGTTCTATTCATCCACTCAGCCAAAACCATTCTGGGATGGGGTATAGGGGGTGGTCAACTGATGCTTAATACCCCTTTTGTCACATAGTTGCTCAAAGGCATGTGACACATATTCTCCCTCATTGTTAGTCCTAAGGAATTTCAGCCTATACCCAGTCTGGTTTTCAACCAATGCAAGCCATCTCTGAAACACAGCCAAGACATCTGACTTAAGCTTAATGGGATAAGCCCAGACTTTACATGAAAAATCATCAATAAACGTCACAAAATACTTTGTACCATAGACTGACAGGGCATGGGCCCATAGATATCCAAATGTACCAATGCTAGGGACTCACTCATGCGTGTCCTACCAAACTTCTTATGCGTATTCCTAGTATGTCTGCCATAAAGACAATGCTCACATGAATCAAAACATGCACAATCAAGGGGCGGTAAGTACTGCAAACTAGAAAGCATTTTCATTCTCTTCAAAGACATATGGCCCAAACGAGCATGTCAAAGAGATACGTGTGGTATGGAACCCAAAACATGGTTAATAGAGGACCCATCAACTACAAGAGGATAGAGGATGCCAGCCTTGGCACCTCTAGCAAGCACAAGTCTGCCACACGTGTGATCTTCCAAGCAAAATCCCCAAAAGAGACATGAAATCCAGCATCATCAAGCTACCCTGCAAACATAAGACTGCTTGTAAGTGTAGATGCATGACGTACAGCCTGCAACAAAAAAGTACTGCCAATAGAGAACTGCAACCATACATCCCCAATGCCAACAATAGCAAGTGACCTATCATCACCCAAGCGAAGTGAACCAAAGACAATGCGGTTGGAGTGGAACCACTCACGGCATGGTGTAACACGAAATGAAGCACCAAAATCCAAAAGCCAACAATGTGCATACATAGAGTGAACCTCGATCAACAACATAGCATCATAAGAACTAACTGCAAATATGTACTCCCCATTGGAGTCCTCAATCTGCATTACATTTATTTCCTTGATTTTCACACTGGATTTCGCAAGTACCATGCTGTGATCAGGGGACTTTTCTTGTACTTTGTCTTTCCCCTTCTCTTTGCGCAACTCATGACACTGTGGGCATATATGACCCTTCTCGCCACAATGATGACATGTCACATTAGCATTTCCACCACGAGACTTGCTATGCGACTTACCATGCAACTTATACCTAGACTTCTACAAGTCTCTACCATGGCCATTTCCACGGTCATTCTTTCCATTACCATCTCTGCCTCTAGTAGTCAAAGCATGCGACACAGGAGAGGCATCCAAGTTCTTATAGTTGATCTCTTCCTGTAGAAGAGCACGCTCTACATCAGGCAAGTTCAAAATAGTAGCAGGAGTACATAAGGCAATGCAGAATACATCCCATGACTCACTCAAAGTCCCAAGAAAAAACAATGGAGTAACCTCATCATTGAAAGTAATGCCATGCAAAGTCAAGTTCTTGAGAATAGCATGGAACTGGCTCAAATGAGCAAACATCGTCATATTCTCCTTTATTCACAAGTCCATAAGTTGCTTCAACCAATACATCTAACTTGCTGGACTTTTCTTATCATAGAGGTTCTTGATCTTATCCCAAAGCTGCCAAGCATCTGTGCTTCCTCAACCACATTGTAATGCACCTATTCAGTGAGAGACAAGATGAGGGTGGACTTGCATAACTCATCAAGCTCCATCCATTCATCATCAATCATAATTTCAGGCTTCTCTCCATGCAACCTTAGTGGTTTTATCTATGCTTTCTGCACCAATACCTGCCAAAATTGGATCTTCCAATAGGCATAATTTGTACCATCAAGCTTAATGATGTTGAAGATAGCCCTGTCAGTGAAAGAAGATGCCATATTGCAAGCTGAAACAGTGCAGACAGTTCAAAAGTGCTTGTTGTTTTCTATTGTAAACAGTCAAAATACCACCAAAACCAAGGCAAAATGACCACGAACTGATAGCTAATGATGCTGCCCACCAAGTACCATTAAAAAAGTACATAAAATCAGGATGATTCAGTATGAAAATTCCACGTCAATCCATACATAAATGCTTGTTGTAATAAATTACAGCCACGTATAATGAGAGCAAACTGTAGGCAAAATGAATGCACCAAGTCAACCACCACTGACTGTCAAAGCATAACTGGCATCAAGCGGGCATAAATCAGCAAAGTGACAGTTGTACGGACACCGAGCAAACACCCAAGCATGTCAAATGAATCCATCAGTAAGCCGACACACCCCTATGTAATAAGGTAAAGTGTACACAACACTGGCAAGACCTGACACAAATAGGTGTATGCTTAGGGAGAGCAAAGCCCCAATCAGCCCAAGTAGATCTGTGAGGACCACAGCATATCAACCATGCAACGTCCAAGTGAAGATCCCAGTCTCAAGTGTCCGAATTCTCGAGTAGCATAAATCGCATGCACAATGTCTATCAAGCATCCAAAGACGCTCCAACTGGCACAAAAGCTGTAAATGTCAAGCAAGAAAGCTTGAACAAAGCATGTAAGAGTGCACCAATGAAAAGTGTCCTAGATCAAGCATCAATGAGACATCGTGAGCATATAGGCTCCATAGCATCCATAGACATCAAGTACATCCAAACTGTAACTCTAGCAAGCCAAGAAATAGCCAAAGTAAGCTCCGAAAATCAAATCTCAAGCCCAAGAAAGTCGCAATAGCAATCAACTCCAAGACATTGTAACTAGCATATATAGAGATGGCATAAGCCAAGCATGTCAAGACCGGTCAGACATAAGCAAAGTATATGCCATAACTACATCAAAGATGGAGATCCAAATGCTATGTGAAGCAAGCTCAAGCTCAACCAATGATCCGAGAGCAAATCCAAGCTCTATGTCGATCCCCTAGAGTCACTACATCAATGTATACATCCAAGATATAGCCCGAATCAAATAGGCATATCCAAACATAAGCAAATGAGCTTCATCTCTGAATATTCTAGCAGCAAATAAATGTCCAAAACTAAGTAAACAATGGCTCAGTCCAAGCTCAAAACCATTGGAAAACCATAGCATACTTTCCCGTATGTATAGGCACCAACCTAGCATAATCGGGCATCAAATGACCATGTGGCATAAGCATAAAATGTAAGGATAGGGGGATGCCCTATTTTGGGCGACCTATGGACTATGTAAAATAGTCAATGACTAAGCAAATTCATCCCCAAAAGCATCTCATATCATAGGCATACATTTCCCTAGCATTCGAGACCACAACTGAGCAACCATTGTCAATGCCAAATTGGTCCAGACATAAAATGCTAATGTAGCACTATTGTGGACTGCCTATAAACTATGTATAATAGTCCCAAACTTGAAGTAAATCACATCAATGCTCAATGCCAAGGCTTGGGATCAAATGACAAGCATAAACCAAGTGTATACTACCCAAATGAGGCTGCCAATGATTGGGATGAGCTGTTCAGGAGCTGCCATGAACTAGTGCAAATTCACGTTGCCTAGCTAGAGGGTTTGTTACTTCTGCTGATGTAATTCAAGATGCTCCAGTTCTTTACCATGTGTCAAGGGAGGCACACAAGAAGCCTCAAGAAGCCACAAGAGGTCTATGATGAGATATGAAGCACGCGAGCTTCGATGGTGCTGCCCCCTTTCTCTTTTCAAACCTATAGACCTTTGAACTCAATGAAACCCTGAAGAAAATGAAGAAACACCTGTGATGCAATGCCCTGAGGGTGCCTAAAGGGGCCGTGTAGGTGCTTGAGAAGCTATGGAGTGATGGGAGCTCGAGAGAGTCGGCTATGGTTGTCGGGAAGGAGACCCAATGAGTGTAGGTAATCAATAGGAAGCTGAAGGAGTCACGAACCAAGCTCGAGTAGTCATAAATCCAAGCTCTGATACCAGTTGAAAGGTGAGAAGGACCGAAGCTTGCTTGAAAGAGCAATGGGAACTCCAACAGTCACAATGTGTGACCGGGCCTTCCTTTATTCAAACTGTCACTAAAAGAATAAAGAATAAAGTGGCGGTGACAGGCACCCGCCACCTGCAGTGTGCAGTGGTAGATATTGTCAATGTAGTAATACACGGGTGGCTAGGCAGAGGCGCCTTTATCCCCAACACCTCCTTGAAGCCCTTAGCAACTAATCTAGCCTTATATGACAGCTTGGAGCGTCTAGGGGTGCTTTTCAACTTGTACACGCACTTGGATGGCAAAGCACGCTTACTACTAGACAAAGGAACCAAGTCCCACATATGATTTTTTTCTAGTGACTCATACTCTAAATACATGGCTCTCTCTCCCATATTTACTATCACCTCTCTGCGCATAGTCTTATCATAGGTAAGAGGCTCACCAGCATCTATCACCATAATATAATCCATAGAGGGCTCAAACTATGCAAGCTATCATCTATCTCTAGCCACCTCAAGACAGTTGTGGGACTTATACATCTTGTGGAGCATCAAGGACCTGGGCCACTAGAGCATTAGCCACTGTTGTAGGCTATCTAGCTAGCTATATAGTAGCATGAGGCTCCTTCAAAAATATCACCCTTCATACCTTAATGACATGCTCATCCTACTTATGCATTTTCTCTTCATGGAAGACATCATGGCTATGGATCACCTTTTGAGCATGTGGATCCCATAGGTGATAGCCCCTCTCACTTATATTCCCATAACCAAGAAAGATGCATTTCCTAGACTTAGGATCCAGCTTATTACGCTTGTCCTTGGGAAATGGCAAAAAGCCTCACAACCAAAGATGTGCAGATATGAGTATATGAGGAAGGTTTTTCACACCATAGTTCCTCTGCAACCTGATAGTCAAGAGCGGTACATGGGGACCGATTAATCAAGTTTACGATAGTGTTAACTACCTCATCCCAAGAATATTGTGGTAAGCTAGCCTAGCTAAGCAGACTTGTTCTTGAATCATCCTATTCATGCGCTCAACTGCCATACCGTTCTTGGATGGGGTGTATGGGGCGATCAATTGACCCTTAATACCCCTCTCATTACAAAACTTCTCAAAGTCTTTAGAGACATATTCACCCCCATTATCTGACCTTAGGCATTTCAGCTAATCCCCAGACTTGTTCTCAACCAAGGCAAGCCAATACTGAAATATAGCCAAGACATCCGATTTTTGCTTTATGGGAAATGCCCAAACCTTATGCATATAGTCATCAAGGAAAGTAACAAAATACTTCACGCCACCTAATAACTTTTAGGGCATGGAACTACATACATCCAAATGAACAAGAGCCAAAGGCTCACTCATGCATATCATGCTAGAATTTTTATGCGTATTGCATGTCTACTTGCCATATATACAGTTATATTTATAGTCAAGAGATGGAAGATACTGCATTTTCATTTCTCTGAAGGACATGTGTCCAAGGCGATGATGCCATAGAGATATATGTGGAACTACATCCACTGCCAAAATATGGTCAAATGACCCAAATATAAGCAAGGGGTAGAGAGTATTGGGCTTAGCACCATGTGCAATGACAAGATTCCCATGGGCAAGCTTCCATGAGGAATCATCAAAGAAACAACATAGCCTGCATCATCCAAAGTTCCAACAGAGATAAGGCTCTTTGTGAGAGCCGGTACATGATGTACATTATGAAGAGTAAACATGCTATTAGAGCTAGACATCATCAATACCAACTATATCCAATGCTATGTCATTACCCAAATGGATAGATCCAGTCATACTGCAATAAGAGTGAAACTATTCTCTGTGAGGGATCACATGGAAGGAAGTCCCTAAATCTATCAACCAATATTGAGTGTACCCTGACAAATCATTAGTAAGTTGTGAAGTATCAAAAGAAGAAGCTGCAAGTATGTAACCATCATCAGAATCAATATGCACAATATTAATCTCTTCAATCTTAATACTAGACTTGTTAGAGACAATGCTGCAATCATTACTTTTGTCTTATACTTTACCCTTGTGCTTGTCTTTGCACATTTTATGGCACTACAACTGAATATGTCCTGCTTTTCCATACTAGTGACAAGTCAATGAGGACTAACGGCTACAGGACTTACTGAGAGACTATCCACATGATTGAGAGCGAGACTATTGAGAGTCTCTCCCATGGCGAGCATTATTGCTTCTACCATTATTGCCTCTAACTGTCAAAGCATGAGAGGTGCAAGAAGCATTGACATTATTTTTGTTAGCCTCTTCAATCTCATCAAGAGTACATCCTCTACCTCGTGCAACTATACCCCATCAATAAGCATATTGGCACACATAGCAATACGAAATGTATCCCATGATTTAGGTAATGTAACTAAGAGGAACGAGGGAAGAAGAGTACCTTGAATTCAATTCCTTGCAAAGACAAGTGATTTATAATGGAATGAAACTCATTTAAGTGAGCTAGCATAGAAGCGCCCTCCTTCATGCAAAGGTCCGTGAGTTACTTTAGCCAATACATTTGAGAAGCGAAGCTCTGCTAGTCATAAACATTGTGAATCTTTTCCCATAAGTCCCATGCGAACTGCCCATCAAAGACGACATTATAGAACACCTACTTAGAGAGGGACAATATGATGGTGGACTTACATAGCTCATCTAATTCAACCCAATCTTATTCAGCTATCACTTATATATGACAAACTGGAACTGCCAGATGATAGCCTACATCATGGGGTTATGTAAGAAACTCTAGCAACCAATATACATTAGACAAGCACCCAAAGCTGTCAACTACAATCTATCAGTATAAGAGTACATCAATTGGCCTAACCAACCATGCATGTAGCAAGTCAAGTAACTGAGGGGATCCACCAATTGTGTGACTAACTAAGCGGGTGGCAAAAGCTCAATAAGTAGCCAAGATAGGTGTATGCATAACTAACAAAACTTGACAAAGGTCGATGCAAGTCCAAGATAGAGTTGAATCAGATAAGCCCTCAAGGCATAAATTGCATACAAATAGCATGGAAAGAGAGCATGTACATGTTAATATCCCATTGTGTCAAAAGTCAAGCTTAATTACGTAACCAATAAGCTCTACATAACATCAAAGTCAATGAAGTGGATCCCACGAACAAAATTAGATACAGAATGAGCAAGCAAAGCTCAAATACATCATGTACATAGCATCCAACATCCAAGATCTAATGACATTGGTATATCCCTTGAATAGTCGATAAGCACTTGAGCAATAGGCATATTCTTTCATTGATAAAATAAGCTTCAGCCTTATTATAAACAACAGCAAATATATGTCCAATATGAGTAAATAAAGTGCTCTAATCAGCACAAAAATGAGATCCAATGCATTGACATAACATCCACAAGTGATCCAATACCAATGGGCATCAGTAGTAGAAGCATCACATAAGCATGTATAGGGACTATAGAACTCAGGACAGGATGTCCCAAAACTGTGAACAACAATGACAGTGAATGTAGAGCTCAAGTTCAGGGTTGTGAAGAGTGCCAGGAACCATTTAGAGGTTGGTGGAGTAGTAATCAAACTAATCTAGGAAGATCATCCCACAAAATAAGTGCAGATCACGTAGCCTATCTTGGGGATATTGCAGGGTGTGCTCAAGAAAATGGGGGCAAGGCAAGTTCCAACAATTGCCAAGGAAGGCTTGGAAGAGGTCCAATGCAACTGGAAGTAGCTTGGAAGACACGGAGTATCAAAAGCATATCTTCCAATGAGAAACCATGGCTGCCAATGAAGAAACCTTTGAATACAAGTTGAGGAAAGCAAGCTCGATCTCACACAAAGATGGCTTTGATACCAATTGAAGGGAGGTGAGCCCTGAAGTGGAAGCATGCAAGTGAAAGCAAGAGCTATGGTGGAAAGAAGTAAGAGCAAGAGAGAGAGACACACATAATGTGGGAGCTCCAATAGTCACAATGTGTGACCATCCTTCCCATCATTCAAATGTCAATGAAAGAATAAAGAATGAAGTGATGATGATGGGTGCATGTCACCTGCAATGAATAGGTGTGCAAGTATGTTGAGTGTTGAAATGACTTGTTTTTTGGCTGATTTTTGTTGTTTTGGAGAGCTGAATGGTTGATTTTATGGGATGATTGATTGATTTGGAAGTGGTTTGAGAGTGTTTTAGATGATATTGATTGTGTTTTGGAAGTTCGTGATGTTTGTTGGTGGTTCTGTGATGTTCTGATAGGTTCTGAATGGTTCTGTATACCTTCTGTTTTGTTCTGTTTTGTTCTGTTTTGTTCTGATTGTCTTCTGTAAGGAGGGATAGAGTATTGATTAATGAAGAATGAGATCTTGTGAAAGTTTATTGAATGGTTTGTGAGAGTTTGGAATGATTTGAGAATGAGTTATGTGGTTTTGATAACCTTCTGTAGGTCTTCTGTAGAGCTTCTGCTTCTGTTCTGTTTCTGTTCTGTTCTGTACTGTAGCTATTCTGGTACTGTTCTGTAGACTGTTCTGTATGCTTCTGTAAGTGTTCTGTGGAATGTATGTGTGACTTTGGGAAAGTTTTCTAGCCTTGGAAAGAGGTGAATACAAGTGCAAAAGAGCTGAAAGAAGTGGAAGAAGTACCTGCTGAAGACTCAAGTGAAGACTAGAGTGAAGTGACAGTAGTGAGCTGTGAAGAGACACTGTAGTGGCTCTGGTGACTCTTCATATCAGACATACCTCTTGGGAGGGGTATCCACGACCTAAGAGTGATTATTGAGAGTGATTTTGAGAGATTGTAGTGAGGATATGATGTATGATTGATGGAGAGAGAGAGAGAGAGAGTCAGAGATAGCCAATTCTACTCAAACAGAGTGATTGTATATGAGAGATTGAGAGAGAAGACTATGAAGATATTGAAGATGAATACTATGTGATGTATTTCCATTCAAAGATGGTGTATTCCTTTGCTTTCTTTGTTCTAGTGATGGATTTTGTGAAGATATTGAAGAATATGGTTGATTCTATTAAAACCGTGGGAGATCTACATAATGCTGCATGAAGATTTGTTGTGCCTGGTGTTCTTTTCTTCATTGTGATCATATGAAATATGATAAACAAGCTTCTTGATGTTACAAGATAGATTTTCTTGCAAGAGAATTCCCTTTTCCTTGGTGTTCCTCGCGGGGCTCCATGTTTTTGGTGCGTAGCCGGGGAAAACTTGCCATCAACAAGCACCAGAAGAGGCTGAAAATGAAGGAAATGGCATTGCCAAGAAGAGAAGGATTCAATGGATGTTTGTAAAGTTCCTTCTTCCACTGAAGATTTGGAATTCCTCATAATCAAAGCCACTTTCCACAAGAAGTTCATCCCACAATGGCGGAAACACATCACCATCATGATGCATGCTCTAAGTGGTGGACAGTTTCCTCTTCCTATTGAAGCAGCAGAAACTTGCATCTTGGTGGCAAACTGTTTGGGAACAAACTAAAGAGTAGAAACAGAGAGAATGACCATCCATGGAAAATTTGGCATTCATTGAAAAGTTTCCAGACAACATCAAGTGGGAGATTGTGAAGAAGCTTCAGGAGTCTTGGTCTGTAGAGGTTCACAAAGACAAGAAGGAAAAGAGTTGGAATTTGTTTGTGGACGCTCAACAGCAAGATACATGGGATGCTTGGTGTACTGATAATCTTCTGTTTGTTCAATTAGCAACCCACTGGAAGTTGGTAGACAGAGTGTTTTTCACAACATACACTATTGAAACCATCAGAAGCTGGCATTACTATGATGATGGCACCACCACAATGCTCAGACGTATGCATTTTGACACCTTCAGAACTGAATACCTTCCTATGTGCAGTGGCATGAAAGCAGAATTTAGGGACGTTGAAAAGAAAGAAGTAGAAGAAATGTTGGCAAGAGAGTCCTCCAGAGACTGAAGCCTTCTGTTAACCCTCTGTGGAGCACTAACAACATAGTGGAGTCAACCCCCTGATGAATGACGCAATAAAAAGGCAAGCGTTAGAACGAGTCCAGAGGTACGTGAGAAGAGAGAAAGCAAGAATCAGAGCCGAGAGCAAGCTCGCAGCAGAAGTCGCCTTTGACGCCCTTGCGGAACTCTTTACAGAAGTCCCAATGGCACATCAAGCCCTTCCTCCTCCTGCTGGAGGTCCACTTCCAAGCCAGATCCGTCCTGGAAATATTGATGACAGGCCAGCGAATGTAGTCCCATTGCCAGTTTTTAAGGGAGAATACAATGAAGACCCCGATCTTCATGTAGCAGAGTTTATGGTAGCATATGTGGCTAATAATGCCAGAACCCCTGAGCATTGGTTAGCAATATTCCCCGCCACTTTCAAGGGCGCGGCGTTTCAGTGGTATGAGAGACAAGAAGCAGGAACTTTTGGCACATGGGACGACTTGAAGTTGGCCTTCCTCACTAAATTCAGGCGTGAAGGTTTTAAAGAGCGGATGAGAGAGGAATTTATGAACCTAAGTCAGTCCTCTGGAGAAAGAGTGGAAGCTTATGTCTCACGAATGGAATCCATCCTGAAGAGATGGACTAACCATAATCTAGATGATGGCATTCAGAAGGGAGTGTTTCTCAGAGGATTACAACCAGAAGTCCGTAAGTTTGTGGAGCTGCAAAGACTAGCCACACTGCAAGCTGCAACAGAAGGTGCAAGATTGTATGATGAAGTGGAAGCTCGATTAGCAATGAATACAGGAAGAGGAGTCTTACCTCCTCTGATGCCAGGAATGATGTACCCACCAAATGCAGTCCCAGCGACTGTTTCCTACCCCTACCAACAGATGCCCTCGGTATCATAGTACAGTGCACCAAATCCACAGTGGCCACAATCCATGCCTCAAATGATGGTTCAACCACAACAACAATGGTCCCAGCCAATTTCCTCAATGCCAAATCAGCAGCAACAGTGGAACCCTACCAACTGGAGCCAACAGCCAACAGTTCAAACAGGAGCTCTGAATCAGAACCAGAACAGAGACCCCTCTGTACCAGCCCAACCCGTTTATGCAGTGATTACAGAGACTCCTCAAAACCCTCCTGCCAGTACGTCAGGAGGAGAAAGCTTGAAGGATTATTTATCCAACTCAGTTGCAAACATCAAAAGGAGTTGATGGATCTGATTACAGAACAACTACAGACGCTGAAAGTGAATACCGCTAGCATATCCAACGTTGCAGGAGCAGGAAGAGATGTGATGCGGTCAAACACTTGGTGTGGTAAGTGTCATCAAGCAAGCCATTTAGCCACTGAATGTACACGAAAACCAACTATTCCTGGAGCCTTCTGTTCCTACTGTTTGCGGAAGAACCATATAGAGGACATTTGCTCTCTGAAGGAGATGCATGATAGGAGAAGAAAGGAAGAAGACGCAAGATTCAACTTGCTGGAATCCAAAATGACAACACAAGATATTGGACCCAAGCCTAGAGAGTTTGGTCCTAATTTCGGACCCAGAAGATTTTCCTCTCAAAGTTACAGAGGAAGACAGTCTGGCGGGGGTCAGAGATCAGAAGTGGAATGTTACAGATATGGAGAAAAGGAACACATTTCACCAAATTATCCAAATCCTCGAAGGTCAGTGGATTACAAGCCCTTATGCAGTCGATGCAAAGGAGAAGGCCACACTGCAAAAGACTGTCCAAGCCCAGCCCCAGTGAAAAACAGTGCTATTGACAGTCCGGCCAAGGCCCAAGAGCCTACCTCCAATTTGGTGGAATTGGAAGTTGCTGCCATCACGCGTGCAAAGCAGAAGGAACCACCTGTCTAGAAAGAGAATAACCCTCCTGCCAAAACAGTGAAGTTCAGTCTTCCACCAGAAGAACAGAACAGAACAGAGCCTAACAGTGCCGTACAGAGCCCTACAGTGCCACAGAGAGTTACAGAGACAGTTACAGAGACAGGACCAGAGGTCCAGGATACAGAAGAGGAGGAAGTGCCACAAGTGGCAGAAGAAGTTCCTGTAATTCCTCTGTTGGAAGAAAGAGGGAAAATGAAAATGGGTGTTGCCCCATTCCCTAACCGGTTAGAGAAGCCAGTGGATCCTATTAAGGAATACGATCTAGTTAGAGATCTAGATACCTTTAAACCAAACCTCACATTCCGACAATTATTGATGTTGTCTCCCAGCTGCCGAAAAAGGTTCAAAAGTATACTGACAAGAAGACGTGGTTTAAGGATTGCTCCCTTAATAGCAACAAAGTCCAACAAGGCTCCAGAGCCTGTAAAGAAGTGGATGTGGCTAACGCTTTCCTAGATCCGGGTACGCCAGAGACTGGTGTGTGGATAGAAGGCTGCTTCATTGCAAACGCACTGATTGATGGTGGTTCGTCAGTGAACATTATGACGGATGTGACAATGAAGGATCTAGGCCTACAAGGTGTGCAACCCACCCAATGGCTCATCAGACTGGCGGATCAGAGTAGAATCAAGCCTTTGGGCATTCTCCCATATGTGAAGACTACAGTGGCTGGAAAAGATTATTGGCTAACCTATCTGGTGGTGAAGCCAAACTCTTATGGTACATCCTATCCCCTGTTACTGGGCAGACCATGGCTTTTTGAAGCCCGAGCAAGGACGGATTGGTTCAAAGGAACCTTGACTTTGGGTAGAGGACCCAACAAAGTGGTGCTGAAACTGTATGGTTCTCAAAAAGGACATGGATCCACCTCCTTGGAATTATCTTCTGATTCCCCTAACGAGGCTACAGATGGAACGTCAGCAGACGAAGATGCTGTCAAACAGATCCTTCCCAAGAAAACAGTGGCACATTCCTTAACAGTGGATACTGTAAGCCGACTTCCAAAAGATGCAAAGCCATTATCAATGGGTGAATACTTCCTGCCTGAATCGGGAATGACTTCTGAAATCACTTCTGATAGTGAGATAGAAGCATGGATGTACTGCTCTCCCTGTTATATGGCCATAGCAGAGCCAGAGACAGAGACAGGAGAGGAACCCGAGAATCTGTTCTTCTATTACAGAGCTCCTACAGAAGCAGAAGCAGAAGCAGAGACAGAAGCAGACGCAGAGACAGAGACAGAGACAGAAGAGGATGGATATGATATGGACGAAGAAGATTATGAAAGTGAAATGGAAGGGTCTATCCCACCTAAAGAGGATATATTTGAAGAAGAAGTTCCAGAAGTATCAGAAACAGACGACCTCATGCTACGGGATAGAATGGTGATGGTACCATTTGGTCTAGTAAATGGATCATCTCATATGCAAAACCTTTATAAGAAATGGATTAAGAAGAACAAGCCGTCTTTCAAGAGTGGCTCCTGCCGTCCTAACCCATCCTTGCCAAAGAAAGATGATGATGATGCACCGTGCCAACAAGTACCAATTCCACCAATCCAACAGGCATCAGAGGGTCCCTGTTATGTGACGTTCCTGGATGTGTCATCTTCAGAAGAGGAGTCTTCAAGCCAAGAGGTAATTAATTTTGAAACCAAACCCGAAACGGCGCTTATCCCATTCCAGCGTCTTAAGGAGCAACCTAAGTCTCCACCAAAAGAAGAAGTTGGTTCTAGTGGGACATCAGAAGAGGACACCACTCCCTTGAAGGAGTCGGATCTCTACCCAGAAGCAGTCCGCGGGACCTTTATCCATGAAGTAGAAGGTGAAAGGCAGTTAACCTTTGTGGATGCAAAAGGCACTGAACGCCACTTGAAGGTGGGTAGCAGCCTCCCAGAAGAGGAGTTGTCAACCTTGTACAACTTGTTGAAAGAAAATTTGGACGTGTTTGCATGGTCTTACAAAGACCTAAAGGGGATTGATCCCACAATATGTCAACATCATATTGACTTGGAGCCTGATGCCAAGCCAGTACGGCAACGACAGAGGCGAATGAACCCGAATTATTCCACATTGGTGAAAGCGGAGCTGCTGAAGCTTCTGGAAGCCGAGTTCATCTATCCAGTGGCAAATAGTGAATGGGTTTCACCCATCGTGGTTGTACCCAAGAAGAATGGCAAATTGCGAATATGTGTGGATTTTCGAAAGCTTAATTCCAAGACGAAGAAGGATCACTTTCCTATCCCTTTCACAGACCAACTGTTGGACACAGTGGCAGGACATGAACTTTATTCTCTTTTGGATGGATTCAGTGGATACAACCAAGTCCAAATCGCAGAAGAAGACCAATCCAAGACAACTTTCACCACAGAATGGGGGACCTACGCTTACCGAGTGATGCCAGTTGGGCTCTGCAATGCCCCTGCTACTTTCCAACGAGTCATGATGGCTGCATTTCAAAATCATCTACACGACTTTATTGAGGTATATTTGGATGAATTCTGTGTCTATAGTTTGATCCGTGAACACTGGGGACATTTGGAGCAATGCTTTGATCGATGCCGGGAGTATGGGATTTCCCTCAACCCCGACAAATGCATCCTTGGGGTCTCTTCTGGAGTTCTGTTGGGCCACATTGTCTCTGCACAAGGGATATCAATAGATCCTGCAAAGATCGAACAGATTGCAGCTCTGGCAGCACCCACCAACCTCAAACAGTTGAGGGGATTCCTAGGCCATGTGGGTTTCTACAGAAGGTTTATAGCCCATTTTGCGACAAAGGCAACTTCCTTGCACAAGCTCCTGAGGAAAGATGCAGAGTTTACTTGGACAGAAGAATGTGACAAAGCCTTTCATACTCTGAAGCAGTGTCTGATTGAGGCACCCATTCTGCAACCTCCTGATTGGACGAAAGAGTTCCATGTACACACTAATGCATCAATTGAAGGCTTAGGTGCTGTCCTCTGCCAGAAGGGCTCCTCGAAGTTAGATCAACCGATCTATTACGCAAGCCGAAAAGTCACTGATAGGGAACGGAACTATACAGTGACCGAGCTGGAGTGCTTGGCAATGGTGTTTGCCCTAGAGAAGTTTCGCCATTACCTCCTATCTACCCACTTTAAATTTTATGTGGATCATGAGGCCCTGTCCTTCTTGATGAACAAAGCAGATGTGAAAGGACGAATGATGAGATGGCTCCTTTTATTCCAGGAGTTCGACTTTGAGGTGATTACTAAGCCTGGTCGTTCCCATGTTCTGGCTGATCATCTGTCGCGTATCCCACAAACTGCAGACGAGGAGCAGGATGATCCAGACCTCCCTGATGCTTCCCTATTCTTGGTAGAAACTGTAACTCCCTGGTATGCAGACATTGCCAATCTGCTGGCAACCCAACAGTATCCTCCTGGTATTTCTAGTCGGGAAAGGAAGAAGCTCATGCTAGAATCAGCCCCATACACCCTGCTAGGCGGTGCACTGTACAAGAAAGGCAAAGATGAAGTGCTCAGAAGATGTGTTGCAAGAGAAGAGATTGGGATTGTTCTGAAGGCTTGCCACGACGAGCCATGTGGAGGTCACTTTGCAGGAGAAGCTACAGCCAGGAAGGCTCTGCTAGCAGGATATTGGTGGCCTACAATTCACAAAGATGCCTATGATTACTGTAAAAGATGTGATGCTTGTCAAAGAATGGGGAAACCCACGAAGACAAGTGCCATGCCATTGCAACCTATCCTTCCCTTAAAGCCGTTTGAGAAGTGGGGCATTGACTTCGTAGGTCCAATCGATCCTCCTACCAGAAGGAAACAGAACAGATACATCCTCGTATGTACGGATTATGTTACAAAGTGGTGTGAAGCTAAAGCCCTAAAGCGGGACGATGGTAACAGCGTGGCCCTGTTCATGTACGAGAATATCATCACCCGTTTTGGCAGTCCCTTAGAGCTGATAAGTGACAGAGGCACTCATTTCCTTAACAAATTCATGGAAGAGTTGACAGAGTTGTATAAGATCCGCCATCGCAAGTCCACTCCTTATTACCCTAGAGCCAACGGCCAAGTCAAAGTCACCAATCGCATCCTCTGCTCGATCCTGACAAGAACAATTGCCGCACATCGTCGTGATTGGGACGATCGACTTACAGAGGCACTTTGGGCATACAGAACCTCCCATAAAGCAACAACGGGACAGACACCCTTCCAGTTGGTGTATGGTACAGAAGCTGTTTTTCCTGTTGAGCTAGAATTGCCCTCTTTGAGAGTGGCTATCAAGAAGCGTTTGGGGGACGATGATTCACTGCAACGCCGTCTCCTGCACTTGGAATGTTTGGACGAAATTCGCAAGATGGCTCTCTAGTGCATGGAAGCCACGCAAGCTCGACGCAAGGCTTACCATGATAGCTTCATCAAG
This sequence comes from Lygodium microphyllum, assembly GCF_053477565.2. Lineage (NCBI taxonomy): Eukaryota > Viridiplantae > Streptophyta > Polypodiopsida > Schizaeales > Lygodiaceae > Lygodium > Lygodium microphyllum. The sequence continues at coordinate 143,772,805 of NC_141149.1, forward strand.
CACAAGGCGTTCAAAGAAGGTGATTTGGTCCTAGCCTATGATTCACGTTTTGGCAAGTTTCCTGGCAACCTCCAACAGCGGTGGATGGGCCCCTATAAAGTACTTGCCGTCAACCCTAATGGTTCTGTTCAAGTGCAGACCGTTGATGCCTCTGATGATCCCTTTCTGATCAATGGATATCGCCTGAAGAAGTACTTCCCTCCTTGGGGATCTTGACAATTACGGACGCTTGATCTTTTCCCTCGTTGGCACGGCACTGTACTTGTTATGATGCTACTTCTGATAGCCGTTTTTCAATCACTTCTGATGAAGTGGGCGCAACCCTCTGTCCCCTCAAAACCACCCTCCAGCCTTGATCTCTTATCCTTTATTTTCCACCAGCGACAGTGGCGAGGTTGGTCTTGATACATGGTCTTTCTACCATTCCCTTGCTCAATTTGGAAAAAAAAAAAACAAAACAAAACAAAACATATCGGTCATGGGAGAAAAGGACTTAGGTCCCTGTCAGGCCGACCTATTCTTCGAGAAAAGGTGGAAACACCCTCGGGAATAGGGGCAAATTTAATAAGAGAAAAAAAAAAACAAAGAAGGAAAAAAAAAACAAAACAAAACAAATCTGTTATGAGAGAAAAGGAAGCAATTCCTTGTCATAGCAGGCCTCGTTCCAAGAAAAGGTGGTAAACACCCTTGGGCGAGAAGCTGGCTGTGGAAAAGGTGGTAACACCCAGCAGTCCAGAAAGTGGATTCATTAATTGATATCCCTCGGATCCAATTCCGAAGCTGCCTCCCTTGGTACGCTGTGTCCTGGGACTCTCTGCAACTGTCCGTTAGCAGATGACATGTCCTATTCAATACAACGTTCGATTTGATGGCTACCTCCCTGGGTACGCCTCTTCAACAATTGACGAAGCGATCTTCATCGACAACCAATCGAGTGACGTGAGCTTTCATCCTAACCGGATGGGGAAGTGAGTATGGTTGCCCTCTGTATCTATCAACAACGAGTGAGACAGAGGATGGGGCGAGAGACCAGTCTTTTCCCTTCAAATCAAATGAGAGGTGAGAAGTGTGAATGAAGTGTTGCACGCACGGGATGGGCCTCTCAATGCACAACGCACAATTTGTTTCTGTGCACTGCACCATAAGGCTCCCTTGCCTTCCTTCTCGCACCGTATGCCGGCACAGGGCGGGATGCACGGTTGCACCATCAAATGCGCACAAGGCATACAACCTTTGCACAAGTGACTGTGAGGATTATATCAATGGGTTTTAGGAAAAGGCTGCCCTCCTGTATCTATCAACAGAGCGTGAGACAGAGGGTGGAATGAGTGTGACTGGAGTTTCTTCAATCAATTACCGAGAGGTGAGATTGAGGGACGTTACGACACTTGGAGTCAGGTATGTTCCACTTTCCCTATGCACCGACGGGATGGGTCTTTGCCGTCCTCACAAGACACTTCACCCTGTTCTGTACACTGCACTGTAAGGCTCCCTTGCCTTCCTCCTTGCACTTATGCCAGACGGGTTAGACGCACTAATGCACCATCAACTGTGCACCCTGGCATACTCCCTTTGCACCATTTCCCCCTTGTCGATTCCTCAACCGGGTATGAGATGGGGTTTCAATCCTTTTTCCTCGAGTAATATTAGTCATGGGGCGAGTGACTGTTCTTTCATTCCAATTGAGTGATTGTGAGTTGAGTGTAGTATCCCTCATCATCGATGAATTTCCTGCGATTCCTTCCATCAGCTACCTCCCTAGGTACTGCCGCGTGGTCCCTGCCATGACGAACGTGCGCTATAAAGATGCCTTGGTCCCTCCAGCACCGACAACCACACTGGACGTGCCATCAATACTCAACCTTGATTCTTGACGAAACGGGCCAAGTTTTTCTAACCCTACACTTTGGTTTCTTCGTGCCGGTCATGTTTTAAGTGTGGGGACGTTAGTGGATGGTCCGTGGCGTGGTCTTAGGTCCCTGTTGTTCGGTTAACCCTATCCGTTAAGGTCTTAAGTGTGGGGACGCAGCCCTGCGCGTCTATGTTGTCTATCCTCTGCATATGCCCTACCCTGCTCATGCATGTATACCATGACTTGCTTTCACCCTAATGGGATCCCTTCCCACCCACCCGGTTATGTTCCACCCACCCTTGGGACTGTTCCTTTGTCGTTTCTCGTTATTCCCTGATTTTGAGGTCTTTCCATGTGAATGCACCCTACGTTCACTGAAGTCCAAATCCAACTTTATAGCCCTGTTCCTCCCTTTGAACTGATCATTTTTCCTTTTTACCTACCTTTGTTCCGGTGCACGGTTTTCCAGTTATTAATTTTTGAAGCATTTTGCACCATTTAGCCGGTTTTCCATGTGAACGCGCTTTTCTTGCTTCCGAACCATGATCTGACGTCATAGCCCAGCTAACCACTTTTCCCCTGATATTTTTCCTTCTTACTGCACATCATTCCGATCCCCGGTTTGTCCGTTATTCATTTTTCGGGTTTTTTACGACCTTTTTCGTGTGTATTTTTGACGTTTTTCCATGTGAATTGCCCTATTTGCATCGGAATTCCAATTTGATTTGACAGTCGTGTCCCTTGTGCCTTTCCCTACCTTTTTCCTTTTTCCTCCACCCTTTTTCGACTTCCGGATTTTTACTTATTAATTTTTAAATGAGTTTTCGGGCGTATTTTTGGAGTTTTTTGCATGTGAACCCCTCCTACTTCCACCGAAATTGCGTTTTAACATGATAACCCTGTGCCACTCCTTCCTGCGGACATTTTTCCTTCTTACTGCATGTCATTCCGGTGAACAGTTCGTCCGATATTCATTTCCGATTCCATTTTTGGGTTTGTTTTTTGGGTTTTTCCCATGTGAACGCATCTTATCTCCGTCAGAATTATGTTTTGATGTGATAGGATTGTCGGGCACATCTTTCTGCGCAGTTTTCCTTTTTTCTGCACCTCATTCCGATGCACATATTTTTTGCTATTAATTTTTAATTGTGTTTTTTGGTTCGTTTTTTGTGTTTTTTGCACGTGACCGCCCTTTACCCCTCCCGGAATCTCCGTCATATATTTTCCTTGTTTTCCCCCTGTTGTCTTGCCCACTTTTTGTTTTTACACTATGTCGTTTTGACGTCCCGATTGGGAGTTATTAATTTTTCTTTATTTTTACGTTTTTTCTCGCGCCCGTTTTGCGCGTGACTGCGCCCTTTTTCGATTTTACGAATCTCCACGCGCCCCGGTCGTGTCCGCATAACCCGTACCGTCTTCCCAGCGTCATTTCAATCCCGTCACGGCAAATTTTTTTACCCCGCCCCGCGCACGTGCGCGGGACGGGGGTACGCGCCCTTGTCCCTACCCACCCCTTACCCTCTTGCCCCCTACCCTTTCCCCCACCTGCCCAACCCATGGCCCCCCCATGGGCCCCCCACCCCTTTCCCCTAACTGCCCACCCCTTCCCCCCAACCGCCCATCTCTCTCCCTCTCTCTCTCTTTGTGCGTCTCTCTCTCTCTCTCCCTCTCCTCCTTCCCCTTCCCCCAGCCGATCTCCCTCTCCTCCTTCCCCTTCTCTTCCGCCGTCCTTCTGCCGTGCCCCCGCCCTTCTTCTCCCCTTCTCCCGCCAGCGCGCCCCCGCCCTTCTTTCCCCTCCCCCCGCCGTTTGTGCTCCTCCCCCAGCCCGCTTCTCCCTCTCCCTCCTCTGCCGCAGTCCTTCCCTTCTCTTCCCTCCTCCTCCCCCAGCCCGCCAGCCCGCCGACTTCCTCCCTTCTTCTCCCCTCTCCCCCGTTCTTCTCCCCTCCCCCGCCGTTTTTCTCCCCTCCCCCCGCCGTCGTCGCCGCGCCCGTGGAACCGCCGCGCCGTGGAGTCGCCGCCGCGCCGTGGAGCCGTCGCCGCCGCCGTTCGGCCGCCCTCGTCGCGCCTCCGCCGCAACCGTCGCCGCCGGCCACACCGCCACACCTCCCCTTCCTCCTCCTCCTCCACCTCCTCCTCCTCCTTGTACCTCCAGGTCCCCCACTAACTCCAACTAACTTACTTAGCTTAATTAACTTTCCTAAGTTTAACTAACCCCCCTAGTTAGTTTAACCCTAGTTAGGTTAGTTAACCCCCCCAATTAGTCTAACCCCCCCCCCTAGTTCATCCAACTGTAGTTACTTGAATCCCACCCTCTCATTCAACTAACCCTACCCCTACCTAGGTTTACTAACCCTCCCCTAGTTAGTTGACTAACCTAACCATAGTCAACTTAATTACCTAACCATAGTTAGCCTAGTTAACCTAACCCCAACTTAACCTAGTTGACTAACCCCTACCTAGTCAACTTAACCTAGTTGACTAACCGAAGCAACCTTGACTAACTTGACTTGCCTTGGGTAGACTAACATGACTTACCCCCACTAACCAGACTTAACTGACTTATGCCTAACTGACTTATCTAATTAATGTGATTTAGGTGATTTAATTAATCACTACATTAATTTTTCCATTAAAAAAATTCAAAAAATTTTCTAAAACTTCATTTTGCCTTTTGCCAATTTTTGGGAGTTTGTTCGCTGGAAATTGCCTACCCTAAAATTTCAAAAAATTAAATATTTCCTCATTTAATCCCCTAAATTGCCAATAAATGTCGTAAATTCATTTAAAAATAGTAAAAAATTCTAAAAAAATTCTAAACAATTCTAAAAAATTCCCCTCACCTCCCTTCATCATTTTCCATTTATTCAACCATAAATAATCACAACTTAACAAAAAAAACCATAAAAAATAAAATACAATAAAATAAAATAAAAATAAACAACCAACACAAACCTAATCCACACACCCGCTAAGGTGTTGTCATTGTTGTTTCATCAGTGATCTTTACTTTTCCTTTCCTGGATTCACTTCTTTTGGTGGACTCTTCCGTGCGCATTCCTGCATTACATACACACCCCTTCCATGTATTTATTTTATGTACTTTATTTATTTTTATTTTCCCCCTTAATCACAAATTAATTGTTAAAATGAACCCTTTACTTCACCCACAGTTTCCACGCGCATTTGCGCTAAACACACATACTTTTTAATTAAAATAAACCAGTCGTTCACTTAGCACGCGCTACGTGCGCTAAAGAGGCACTTTAATTTTTTTTAATAAAATGAACCAGCCGTCACATGAGCACGTGCTGGCAAAAAAGCGCTCCACATCACCTTAATTTGTAATCAATGAATTGCATTTAGAGACCCAGTCGGGTATCGAAGTCCGGGAATCGAATAACTGCACCGCTTCACCTAATAATTGGTAATTAAATTTATAACAAGGAACCGCCGTTTTCTTGCTAAGGTTTATCACCTAATAAAAATTCACCCATTTTTAATAATTAATTAAAATGAACCCTTCATTAAATTAATTCCCCCTCACTGCACTTAATTCCCTTTTTTAATGAACCGTTTCGTGGGATGGGTATGCGCAGTCATTAGAGTTGTTTTCCTGGTCCCGTCTTGGTTTATCACCGATGTAGTTTTGATATGTGTCGGATGTGGTATTGTTTTGGTTTCTTGTCTTAGTTACGGTTACGGGTGCGGTATGCAGTTTTTTTTTCTTTTGTTGCCTGATACGGGGTTCAGGGTGTTTGTCTGATGCATGGCATGAAGCTTTCGGTCGCATTTGTCTCAAGGTCATGTCAAATTTTTTCTAGGATGTGGTTTGCTTGGGGTTAGTAGGTCGAGTCACGTTTTATTGGTTGTTCTCTTATCCTTGGTTTTTGTCTGTTGCTTTGCAGGCATTCTCCTTGATTGTCTGTGTTTGTGGTGTGTGTGTAACCATCTGAATGGCGCCTTCTCATGCTCCTCCCCCTATCCAGTACGTCCCATTAGTTAGTAGGGATTACTCTTCCCTACTTACTTTTGAGCCTCTCACGAAGGCGGGACTTGCTGCTTTTGTGGCCACTCCTTTTCCATTGCTTCCAGAGGATCCGTCGTTATGTGATGAGTTCCTGGCCTCTTACAGCAAGAAGACAGGCGTAGTCCAAGGCATGTCTATGGCTTTGACATCTCGAGGCTTAGGGAAGGCTCTGTCTCTTCCCTTCAAAGGAGAACCTTTTGTGACCACTCGTCAGCTCTTCTCTAATAAAGAGATTCTAAAGCTGTTGCAGAAGCAAACAAGGGAAGTCCTTGATGTTAAGAAAGTGATAAACTCTTCAGGAGTTTCTTTTTCTATGATCACTAATCCCGTATGGAAGACGATCTGTCAGTTCCTTCAGGACAGGTTTATGCCTGCCAAAACGCCATCCCACTATTTGTCCAAAGAGCTTTTCACAGCTTCCAGGATGGTGCTGAAAGGAGTTGCTATTGATTGGAGCACTTACCTCCTTACTAAAATGGATCAGCATTTTGTTAAAGTCACCAGGGGTAATGTTACCAATGTTACATACGGATCATATTTGTCTACCTTCTTGACCTATTCAGGTTTACAGAAGACTGTGCCTCCACCTCCTCCATCAGATCCAGTACCTCCTCCTCCACCTTCAGAAGAGTCAGAACCCATTGACATTGAGGATGATGATTCTCCGCCTCCCCTGGTCATACAGCGCAAACGCTTGAAGAGGGTAGCGGATAAAGCTCCTTCTGTACTTCCCTCCGTACCTATCCCTGCTACCTCTGGCAGTGAACTCCCTGGGTATCTCACTTGCAATAACCTGTTCCGAGCACATAGAGAAGGATCTTTGGAGATCTCAGTTCCCTCCCTGAACAGTCTCGTTTCAGGCGATGCCATTCCTTTCCTCTGCAAGGATATTCAAAGTTCCATTGAGTTGTCAGTGACAGCCTGTGTTCAACAGCTGTACGCATCTTTCTATGAGGAGCTCATGCAGTCCAAAGACCAGTTGCATAAGGCAACATTTGAGTTAGCTTCTGCTAAGGATACCCTAGCAGATTTATTTAAGCAAATGGAACAGCAAACCCAACTGGTTGCTACTCAAAGCGATGAGATTTCTTCATTGAAGACCCAGTTATTCGAGGCTCAATCACAAGTTACTAGCCTTTCAGACGAGAAGGAGAGGATGTCCAGGGAAGCGAAGGAATTCCAAGCTATCTTAGATGACAAGCTTTCAGCTTTACAGATGGCTAATGACACAGTGGCCAACCAAGCCTCCCAAATCCACCAGTTACAAGATCAACTTGCAAAGTCCCGCTCTGTTCCTCCAAGCCCTCCTGTTCCATTAATTTCTTCTCTTTCACAGCAGGACTTGGCTGCCCTACAGAGACAGGCTACTTTGTGCCCTCTATTCCAAGATAAAGTGGAAAGATTGCAGTCCAGAATGGACTTGTTATGGTCTACCTTTGAGCAGTTTCAGGAATATGTCTTACCAGACCATTCTTTTTTTGTCCACTACCACTTACAGAAGTTGGTTTTCTGCATGAAGCTTTCCATGATGGATTTACCTTTTCCAGAGGATGGCTGGAGTGGGGCTTGGTCTGCTGAGTTGTTGACAGAGGTAGTCAGAATGGTCTTTGAAGATTCTGTCACGCCAGATACCATGTTGATGTCATACATGTATCTCTGAGGAGATTTGTTAATTCCAGATGAGGTAGATATGGCATGGTATGTGGGGGATGTGGTCTTACAGGCTGTTCTATATGTCAATCATTTGGAGTTGCGCATAGCTGACATGTTCCAAAGTTATTCCTCCAAAGTAGCTGATTGTCATGATAATTCGTGGCATCCCATGATTGATTCAGTGGTCCTAAATCAAAGACAAAACACAGCTCCTACCTTTGCCCAGAGTACTAACCAACTGAGGATGGATCTCTTAACCTATCTTTCCAAACATAATCCATTTGATGCTACCTTCTTTGATGCCTATCATAGACGATCTCTTTTAGGACCTTCTGTTCCTACCCTCCTTTGTTACCAACAAATGGCTCACCGCTATGCTATATATCTTTCCCTTTGTCAGTCTAATTCCACAATAATTTTACCCCTTCTTTTCCAACCTTCAAATTTCCCTCAAATTCCTATTTTCACTTACTGTTCCTTTATTGAGGATAGGGTATTTTCCCCTTCTCCACCCTGTCCTTCACCCCTCATTAATGTACCCTCCACATTTCCTATTTATCAGTTAACACCGTTCCTTAGTGATTCCTTACAAATTTCCGCCACTCCTTCTTTAACCTTTTCTTCCTTTTATGATTTTTCCTATCCTTCCCTTCATCCACTTTCCCTTATTCCACTACCCTCTCCTAACACTTCCATATCTCAACCACCTCAGTTGGTTAGTGACTGTGACTGGTTTGATAATCAGATTTCTAGAAGAAGGGGATGGAGTTTGGATGATTGCCTTACAGGACCGCAGATTAATTGGCCAGTAATTCCAGGAGAATGGACAGCTTTCAGTCAAGCTTATCAAAACTATGTTCATTTTGCCCAGCAGTATTCACAGTCTGCCGATCCCTCAGTGAGATTAACTGCTCACTTTGCTTGGTACCTGGCGTATATGCATAGGCACTCTCATACTGATTCCAAGCCTATTCCAAAGTTGTGCATGAATGTCAATGTTAGCATTGATTCCCAGCAGCTGGAGATACTGTATTTTCATGCCCTCTGTTTGCCTAGCAGATACTTGGTCCTGTTGGAAAGGATGTGCTGTCTCCAATTTTTTCAAAATCCTCCTAAAAACTTTGTAGATGAATCCTTATCTATGGATCGATTCCGACAACATCAATCTTTTAAGAGGGATCATCTTCATTGATGCCTTTCCAATGTATGGTGGAAGCTTTTAATGAACACCTCTCTTTTTGAAGAAGTCATTCAGATGGTTGTGTTGTGTATTAGTGTTTGTGTTGTGAGTTCCTTTATGTCAAACGAACGTGGTGGTTTCCTATGGGATTTCATGTACGAGCTATGTTTTGGAGATTTGTAGAGATGGGGTCGTGGATGGAGAGTTGAAGCTGATGCTGATGAAGAAGAAGCAAACTCTTATATCCTTTACAAATTTGTTGTGATTTTTAGTTTGATAAGAGGTGTTAATGTATAAAGAGTTTTCCTTTCTTTATATTTTTATATCAGAAACAGGTTATAAGTTGGGGTCGTGGTGGATGGATTCTTTGTGAGAAGATATTGAAGATTAAAGTTGAGCTTTTCACTGAACTTGTATTCCCTTTTTCCTGGGTCGCGAGGACGCTTCCTTATTAAGTGTGGGGATATGTTGAGTGTTGAAATGACTTGTTTTTTGGCTGATTTTTGTTGTTTTGAGAGCTGAATGGTTGATTTTATGGGATGATTGATTGATTTGGAAGTGGTTTGAGAGTGTTTTAGATGATATTGATTGTGTTTTGGAAGTTCGTGATGTTTGTTGGTGGTTCTGTGATGTTCTGATAGGTTCTGAATGGTTCTGTATACCTTCTGTTTTGTTCTGTTTTGGTCTGTTTTGTTCTGATTGTCTTCTGTAAGGAGGGATAGAGTATTGATTAATGAAGATTGAGATCTTGTGAAAGTTTATTGAATGGTTTGTGAGAGTTTGGAATGATTTGAGAATGAGTTATGTGGTTTTGATAACCTTCTGTAACCTTCTGTAGGTCTTCTGTAGAGCTTCTGCTTCTGTTCTGTTTCTGTTCTGTTCTGTACTGTAGCTATTCTGGTACTGTTCTGTAGACTGTTCTGTATGCTTCTGTAAGTGTTCTGTGGAATGTATGTGTGACTTTGGGAAAGTTTTCTAGCCTTGGAAAGAGGTGAATACAAGTGCAAAAGAGCTGAAAGAAGTGGAAGAAGTACCTGCTGAAGACTCAAGTGAAGACTAGAGTGAAGTGACAGTAGTGAGCTGTGAAGAGACACTGTAGTGGCTCTGGTGACTCTTCATATCAGACATACCTCTTGGGAGGGGTATCCACGACCTAAGAGTGATTATTGAGAGTGATTTTGAGAGATTGTAGTGAGGATATGATGTATGATTGATGGAGAGAGAGAGAGAGAGAGTCAGAGATAGCCAATTCTACTCAAACAGAGTGATTGTATATGAGAGATTGAGAGAGAAGACTATGAAGATATTGAAGATGAATACTATGTGATGTATTTCCATTCAAAGATGGTGTATTCCTTTGCTTTCTTTGTTCTAGTGATGGATTTTGTGAAGATATTGAAGAATATGGTTGATTCTATTAAAACCGTGGGAGATCTACATAATGCTGCATGAAGATTTGTTGTGCCTGGTGTTCTTTTCTTCATTGTGATCATATGAAATATGATAAACAAGCTTCTTGATGTTACAAGATAGATTTTCTTGCAAGAGAATTCCCTTTTCCTTGGTGTTCCTCGCGGGGCTCCAAAGTATGTAAGTATTGTCAGTGTAACTAATACACGGGCGGCTAGGCACATGCACCTTTACCCCCAACACTTTGTTCTCAACAATGTCAAAGAATAGCTTGATGCACTTTTTCACCAAGTACTTCCTCCTGCATTTTCTACAAATAGGATTTCTATTGTTGACGGTCAGCATCTATTCCTCTATTCTCTTTGTCTTCTTCTTCTTCTTCTTCCCTGATCTCCACTTATGATGCAAATGCTCTTGACTCCAGTTCCCACCTCTTTTGACAAGAAGACCTCCAAAAATGGCTTCATTTTGATGATGACCTGCCAAAATAGCAAGAAGACCACCATTTTTATCAAGACTAGAATGTGATGTCAAGGTGCACCTACTGGTCATGCTCCTCCAATTGATGTCCCCCTATGAAGTCTGGATTGCAAACTCATCCGAGACCATGTCATCAAGCCCTTTCAAAAGACCCTCCTATATTGGCATGTTCCAACAAATAGATGCTACTTATTCATAAACTTCTTTTTGCTCTTTGCAATGATAGACTCTGAATTGCACTACTGAATATTTGGATCAAGCGCAGTGTCATTCCTATGCTTAATGAGACCAAGTTCTAGTACATCCTTTGGATTCCCTTTAGAGCTAATTCAACAATCGTGTTCCTCCAATTCTAAGGAAAGTATAGCTCCAACCAATAGGATTTTGTAGCTCCAATGGTTAACTACCACCATTTGCGTCAAAATCAACCTTCAAAACTACCTTTGGAAGCTTTGCAACTCTCAAATCCCCATAAGAGGTCACTCCATTGGTAGAAGGCTTGTAATTGTCTCTCCAAGAATTACTCCTAGTGCCCCTAGAACCATAAGGTTCCAAATTTCCTCCAGTATATGCATACACTTCTCCAAAATCTTGATCATCATATCCACCTTTTCTATCACCTTGTTCATGAACAGCTAGCTTCTCATTGTAAGTCTGATTAAATCTTGATCATCATATCCACCTTTTCTATCACCTTGTTCATGAACAATTGGCTTCTCATTGTAAGTATGATTAAGTCTGATTAAATCCTATTCATACATGCTTCTTTTGGGTTGTGATGTTTTAGCATTAAAGCCATAAGACTACAACCCTTGTTGATTTGATGCATACAATTGCACTAATGCAAAAGTTATCTCATAACCTAAGGAAGCATTGCTAGTCATGTTTTTCTGGATGTCTACAAGTTCTGTGGAAACCAAGCTTAACCAAAAGTGTTCATTGCACTCCTCTTGAAAGCTAAAAACTAATTGCACCATGGCACATCCAAGAACTAACATTTGATTTCCAAACCTTGGTTTTCAACCTTCAATTGTTTACTCTTAGCATAAGTCTCAAGGAACGACACTCTTGGAACCAAGAAGTCATGAGAAACTAATTCACTATGAATAGCTCTTTCTAAAGCCCTATATACCTCTTGTTGATGGATGGATAATCTTCTACAAACTGATCTTGACATCATACAGATGTTATAAGTGCCTATGCAACATAGTTTGTAGAGCAATGAATTGCTAGTTCAACAATGTTAAAGCTCATGATCCACTAAAACATGTTTGCATAAACACTATCAAGAAGATACTTCTAGTATAGCCTCCACTAGATATTGTTGAATACAAGATCTTTCAAGAGCTCAGGTGAAAATACTCCCAATGACTCCCCTACTTTCCCAGTGTTCTAAATGTTGCATTCTAAATGAATATTAACTTATTTCACAATAGCAAATGCATTGTGTGCCAAATTTTGCAAAATCATCTGAAGCACAAGACCAACAAAAGTATCCTTGCATAGTTGTGATATGTTTCTCTTTGTTTCTTCAAGTAACTTCTCAATAAGAGAGTTTATGAGATCTGGGAAGATTATGCTAATAGAAGGGACAAAAGACTACAAGCATCATGTGAACCATAGCACTTGCTTATAATCATGTGATGCTTTTGCACCCACAAGCTAACAAATTGCAACCAATGCCTACTTGAAAGTCCTACACCATGGAGCATCTCTATCACAGCCATAACTTGCTCTAGTTGTAGACTTAATCAAAGCTTCTGCTACATGTGAACCACAAGCATCATTAGCCATGGGAACAAAAACTAGACTTGCACGATGAGAAAAGATGCGATCTAAGATGAATCACAAGTCGAAAGAAGCATCTCTAGCACCTTGCTGCACAATTTGTCATAAGCGAGCTGAAGTTCTTTTCCATATGTCTCTTCCAATGCATTTGCACATAAAGTAGTATCTTCCTTGGGGTCATTGACAGAGGCCATGCTCCTAACAAAGATGAAATCCGTGCAAAATACTAAAGTGTCTCGGCATCCAACTTTTTTTTAATGTTTTCAACATGTATATGACTTGGTGCATAGTCTGCAACTGTGTTGGCATCGATCCATTTGTCATCCCTGACACCATGTCTCTTATCCATGAAATTCTTTGCATCCAAAGTTCATTTCCTTTTAAGCATCACTCTCTCATCATCTTAAGAAGCATTACGCTTAAGCCTTTTGTTCTTCCTGTCATGCAAGCTTTCCACAGAACTATGGCTTCCTTTCAAGGTTTTCTTGACTTTTGTTGTGGCTTGATTATCCTCCTTTGCTTGATCAATGTTCCATTTCCATGTTCTACCTATATGCTATCTTATTTTGTTGTCTGAGGAAGAAGAAGCAAATAGCAACAGAGCTTTTTTATATACAAGCAATCAAACAAGAACCAAAGCCTCTCTCCATCCTTTTAGATCTTTTGATCTCTAGATAGCATAACCTCAAAGAAAGTTCTAGCATCAAGCTAGTTTGCCTTGTCCAAGACATCTATGCTTATCAAATAGAGCTTGCAATAGACGACAAAAATTGTGGAATGAGCTTCATTCACAAATTATGGATCAAAGGACTCTATTCTTTAGCCTATAATCTGCCTTGTGGACAATGCATTTTGACTTGATCCTATTGGCCACGTTTTTGCATCAGCCCTCCAAAAATGGTTATAACCATACTCCATGTGTCAAGTAGAATGAGCTTTGACAAGCATTCAAGTCATTGATGTAAAAGAGAGAAGATATGTAGGAAAATCCACCATTGAAGCTCAAGGAAGAGATTGAGAAAGATGAGGAAGAAGAAGATGAACCCTTCTTTCAAAAAGTAGAGGTCACTTTATTCCCCTCTAGTCTCCTACAACTCTCCTTTTGTCACCCTTCAAAATAAGCCAAAATCTGATGATGACATGCTAAAATAGCTTCTCGACCCACCATTTCTTCCATGATCTTGTTAGTAGCCTCCAAAATGGTCATGGTTTGTTATAGTAAAACCTGCCTAGTCATTGTTAGAGGGATTAATCAGACAGAGACAAGATTCTTAACCATTGTAATTGATCTTTCATGCATGAAACCACACAAAAGCTTGATAATGATGTCTTGATTGGATCAAAGACTTGCTCTTATACCAATGTAAAAGAAGGGGCAGCATCTCTAACATAAGCCATGTCTAGTTGTTAGAAGTAAACCATGAGTCCAAGCAATAATGCCAAGAAACTATTGATTCACCATGTATTGTTGCTGAAAGACACAAGAAAGCATGAAACACATGGAATCTAGGCCATGCACGCTCAATCTAGGCCATGCTCACCATTGTGGGGTAGTTTGGGAAGTGGATTGGTTTCCTTAGAACTATCAATAGTCTCATTGTCCACTTGGGATAATTTGGTCTCATGTGGTATAAAAGAAACTTAAAAAGTTAAGAATTGTTTGTATTATTACTATATTTCTTTCAAAATTTGAAATAATAAAGGCGAGACATCATCTTTTCTTTCAAGACCCTTATGATAAGTTAATCAAAGACTTGATATTCCTCTAGTAATGTTTGTGATTTCTTGCCCATCAAGTGACTTCTTGTTTTGGCAAACTATTGTGAAGCTTCTAGACAAAATGCTTATCTTGGCAAACTATTATGAGGCTCATAGACAAAATGCTTATGCTCCAAGCCCTTTCTATTGGATGTAAGTGGAAGGATTCTTATGGATACCATTTTAGAGATGTAGATTTCCTCATTTACATTGATAATCTCATGTACCTGAAAGAATATTTGAAGTGCATTAAAGGTGCCAAAAAGTTACACGTTGCTTATCTTATTTGGTTCTTCAAAATCAAGGACCTCGACCTATTAATTTCTAGCTTTTCTTTTTGAAAAAAGCTTGCATATGAGTCACATTTTAGCTCCAAGAGATTACCTATAAATACCTCTTTAACAATAAAAAATCAAACTTACCTTCTTGTTCAAGATTTGAGTTGAATCATGTCTCTAATGCAATTGTTGTTCTTAGTACCCCACCTGCAAACAATATAACCAACCTCCACACTAAGTAAATATATCCTCAAGCAAGTCAAGCCCCTAAAATTCAAAGAGGTGCTAAAGTTGAAAAATATTTTGAAATTTCAATTGAATCAAAGAAATACTACTTTTTAACAATGAGGGCCAATGCTTAAAATCAAGTAATGATATCACACTTGCATTTGAGGAAAGAAGCTAGGCTCTAGTGAAAGTAGTGAAATACAACAAATCGGTAAGTGGGACTTCCTAAACTTGGTAAAAAATCAAAGGAGTAGTGAGAGGAAGATATTTATCTCCCTCATCCCCAAATGCTTGCATTTGAGCAAAGAAGCTAGGTTCTAATGAAAGTAGTGACACTATGACAAATTTGTAAGTAGGGTTTCCCAAACTTGGGAAAAACATCAAAGGAGCAATGAGAGGAAGATATTTATCTCCCTCACTCGAATCAATAAAAGACATTGTAGACTTTGGATTGTCTCTTGAAGCATACTTCTCAGCTTCATAACACTACAAAATATGCTCTACACATTACTATTTCTTAGCAAGTGGCATGTTTCTATTGGGTTTTGAATCCTTCATTGTAGCTTAAGGCCATGAGACCTACAAACTTGGAAGATGTTTTAAGAGAGCCAAATGAATGGTTAAGAAAGCCCAATAGATTAGGGTCTCATTTTAGATCATGCTCCTCTATCTAGAGAATAAACCAACGACCCTTCCTAAGAGAGCAAAGTTGAATCAATAGGGTGACAATTGCAAGAGGGGTCATAATTAACAATACTCTAAGCACCCCCCTAATTGCCTATAATAGTAGCAATAGCAGTAGCACCAGCAACAACAACAACAATAGTAATATGAAATGCCTCATAGATTATGGAAGCATTCACTCATTTATCTTGCTTAAATGTGCAAAAGACTTTGATATGGATAGACCCAATTAGGAAATTGTTGATTAAATTAACAAATGGAAAAGAAGTCCTCTCAATTTAGGTTGTTAGTAATGTAAAATTTCAACTAGTAGATGAATTTACAAAACCCAAATCTAGAGTCATATCATTAGGGATTTACGATTGTCTACTAGATGAGGATTGACTAGTTAGTGCCCAAAAAGTCTAGTTTACATTCTAGAGAAGGCCAAGTCACCTTCCAAAACCTTCAACACCCAAGAAAGCTTTCATAGACCAAATTCAATTAGCTAAGGCTAGTTGAATCATTAGTAGCTAGAGTTGAATCAATTTCCAAGAGGCCTTACAAGATCTCAATCCCTAAAATAGTCGTGCTAACTTGTCCTCTTGTAACAAAAGAAGGACGGATCCTTCATGCTATAACATTGACTATAGCATATTAAAGTCAAGTATCCATAAAAGGTAATTGCCCAATCCCTTGAATTGTTGAGCTCGTGGATAGGCTGCAAAGCAAACATCTTCTAAAAATTTGAACTAAGATCTAGTTCCTATCAAACATGGATCAAGGAAGAAGACATCCCAGAAATTGCCTTCAAAACTTGGTATAAACATTATGAATTCCTTGTTATGTCATTTTGGTCTAAACATTGCTCCAATTATCTTCAATAGCTTAATTCAAGGCATCTTCTAGCCTTACTTGTGCTTGTGTTTTTTAATGATATCTTGGCCTACTCAAAGATAGATGAAGAGCACCCACGTCACCTTCAAATTTTTCTAGACACTTACTCTCAAAATAGGCAAGCTCTATACCAAGAAAAGAAAATGTGATTTCTTTTCAAAAAGTATTTAATATTTGATGTGCAAGACTAGTTGCCTCCTCGAACTATCATAGAGGGACATTTCTCATGCTTATTGGGCATTTTCATCAAGGACTATACCTTGATAACTACTTCTCTCATGGAACTATTCAAGAAGTAGATTTAGATTATTGGGATTGATCAATAGCAAGAGAGAAATGACAAACTAAAGAAGTGCCTCACCACCATTCCTATCTTGAAACTGTTTTTTGACTTTGCCAAAGAGTTTGAAGTCGTTATTGATGCCTTATATTGGGATGCGCCTTGACCCAAGAAGGATATCTATTGCATACTCCTCTCGTAAGCTCAAACTCTACAACTATGCTACCTATGACCTGTTAGAAATGATCAATGCCCCACCCTCGTTAGGTGCTACCAATGATCCATGGTGCTCAAAGTTGTAAGGCCCCCATTATGAGGAGAAGCCAAATGTGAGCCCGGACATTGGTTGAGTCCTGACTTGTATATCAGATGAGGTCTATGTGATCGGATGGCAAAAAGGTGACCGTGGTGGGTCTAGTCTTTGGGTTAGACGGAGTGGTTAAGCTGGTAGCAACTCGAGGCGCATTGCATCGAGTTGTAGTGTAAGGGAGTTAAAAGGGGCCCCTATTGTGGGGTCCGGGGGCCGCGGAAGTGGCCCCTGGCTGTGATGCCAGGAGGCATATTCCACGGTGGATTCCGTGAGGTTTTACGGTGGATTCCGTAAACTTAGATGACCGGGGCTCATACACAAAGAGGATTCTTTGTGCGAGAAGTTGATGGGGACGCCTGTCCTTTTCGGACATTTCATTAATTTAGTGTGTACATGGGTGATTCCATAGCGGGTGATTCCGCAAAATGCATATTAAATTAATAAACGTTTATGAGTTTAGAGTGCGCACTCGTAATAAATTAAGGTTAGGATTTATTTCTAACCAGTTGATTTATTTATGTAGCTGAAGACTGCTAGGTATTTACTTTTGTCGGTTTAATTGTATTATTTTACTAACGATTGTGAATGCTTCAGTTGATGTGTAGAGATAGCAGCAGTGGCGGAGGAAAGCATTGGAGTCTAGCGAGTATTCAACCTATGGATTATATTTTGATAGGCGCCATGCCTATATTTTGTCATGTCTATTGAGGCATTGATTATTGATTATTATTTTGTATGCGCCTATGCGCACGAATATGTTATTTCTATTTGAACATTGAGACTGGGCGTGCCAGACTCCATGGGCACCGTCCATTAGCTTTATTTCCTATTTTTGTAGAAAGCAAACTCAAAAGCTAAAAGCTTGTCATATTTTTGTAAATTGGGCTATTATTGAGCATGAAGATGGAAATATACATAAAATACATGCTTTGTGAAGCGCTCACACAAGGCATGGGGGGAGATTGAACCCAATTGGTCTCTTGCTTCTTGTCGTTCATGCTTTTACATTGTTTTTTGTGCAAAAAGGTAGAGTTCATTGTTCTTGGGGACCTTCCGAGATTCACTACGTGAGCATACAGCGACCGATCTGCGCACCAGGCTGGGGGGTCCCAGGGGGGCCAGCGGCCCCCCTGGCGGGGGTCTGGGGCCAGCGCCCCCGGCCTGATGGTAAAGGGAATATTCCATGGCCGACTAGTGGAGGCTCATATGGTAGGTCGTCAGCAGGCCGACCTAACGACCTTCGCGGGCTATAAAAGCTAAACCCCTTCGCATCCATCTTATACACATCTTTCACCCAGTCAGAGTTGTTGTTCCAGCTAGCCTTAAGCTCTTCACCTATTTTCTGTCTAGATCGCCATCTAAGCTTCACACAGTGGAAGCACACGGGTGGACAGAGCCATCTTTGTATTAGTTGTTTGGAGTTAAAGAATTTGGCTAAAACTTGTTGAGAATGAAACACGGAAAAGTGTGAAGAA
Organism: Lygodium microphyllum; assembly: GCF_053477565.2. Classification (NCBI taxonomy): domain Eukaryota; kingdom Viridiplantae; phylum Streptophyta; class Polypodiopsida; order Schizaeales; family Lygodiaceae; genus Lygodium; species Lygodium microphyllum. The sequence continues at coordinate 143,791,084 of NC_141149.1, forward strand.
ATTTAGAACAGATGGTGGTGGTGAGTTCAACTCAAAGGAGTTTGACGGCTTTTGCAAGAGCAAAGGGATCAAGCGTCAATTGATGACGCCTCACACACCTCAGCAGAACGGTGTTGTGGAATGCAGGAATCACACCATTGTGGAGATGGCAAGATGCATGCTAAAGGGCAAGGGATTGCCTAACCATTTTTGGGCTGAAGCTGTTAATACTGCAGTCTACATTCTAAATCGGAGCTACACAAAGGCTCTCAAGAGAAAAACACCTCATGAGGCTTACACTGGTAAGAAACCATCTGTCTCAGATTTCAGAATTTTTGGATGTGAATGTTATGCACATGTTCCAGATGAGAAGAGAAGCAAGTTACAACCAAAAAGCAAAAAATGTATCTTCTTGGGTTATAGTGATGAGCAGAAGGCTTACAAATTATATGACCAAGAGGCAAAGAAGATCATCGCGAGCCGTAATGTGGTGTTCAAGGAGGAGCCGCATACAGTGGAGGAGGAGAAGGCAAGTTCTTCCACTTTATCATCAAGCGAAGAAGTAGTCCACTATGAACCTGTCCCGAGAGCTATCCCTATCCTTAAGGAGGAGGAAGCATCATCTTCAGATGATGAGGAAAAAGTTCACCAACCTGACATCACCCCACCGGAAAAGCCATTGCCACGTTGGGTGAAGCAGCTCTATGACCACAATAATCCTATGCCTGCATCTGTTGAGGAGAAGGCAAACGGACCAAGGAGGTCTCAGAGAATAGAGGAGCAAAGGAGGGCTTCTGCTCACATAGTCAATATGGCCTTGATGGTTGAGATTATGAGAGAAGTAAAGGAGCCAACTGACTTAGAAGAAGCACTTGCAGATCCATCATGGAAGGCTGCTATGCAGGCGGAGTATGACAGCATAATGAAGAATGACACTTGGGAGCTAGTGGATCGACCAGCAAAGCGGAAGGTTATTGGCACCAAGTGGATCTGGAAAGTAAAGTACAACGCTGATGGTACCTTGGAAAAGTACAAAGCTAGACTGGTTGCCCAAGGATTTTCACAAGTTGAAGGGTTTGATTTTCAAGAGTCATTTGCCCCAACTGCCAGAATGACCACTATTCGCACGGTACTTGCAGTGGCTGCCCACAAGAAGTGGTCAGTGTACCAAATGGATGTTAAGTCAGCGTTCTTAAATGGTGACCTCAAGGAGGAGGTGTACGTGGCTCAGCCACCAGGGTTTGAGGCCCCCCATTCTGAGAACAAAGTGTGTAAGCTGAAGAAGGCATTCTATGGGCTAAAACAAGCCCCCAGAGCATGGTACCAGTGGATAGATAGGTTCTTTTTAAACCTAAACTTCAAAAGATGTGCCTCAGATGCTAACTTGTATGTTTACAGGGATGGTAAAAAGTCTGTAGTGATTGTCCTATATGTGGACGACCTTCTTATTACATGTGACTATGAAGATATGATCAACCAAACTCGAAAGGCTTTGAGTTCTGAGTTTGAAATGATAGACTTGGGCTTGCTGCACTATTGTTTGGGGATTGAAGTCTGGCAGGAGCCAGGAAAGATCTTCATCTCTCAGAAGAAGTATAGGCATTTGGCATGACCGAGTGCAAGGAGATAGCTACACCTATGGAGGTGTATGCAAAGTTATCCGTCGAGGATACATCAGCACTAGCAGACATTGGGAGGTATAGGAGGTTGGTCGGCAGTCCGATCTACTTGTGTAACACCAGACCAGATATCAGTTTTGCTGTTGGTGTTTTGAGCAGGTTCTCAAACAAACCTCATGAGAGTCATTGGAAGGCTGGGATGCAGGTGCTTAGATACTTGAAGGAAACTCGACTATGGTATCACATACAATTTCGGAACTTCTCTTGTGGGGAACTGTGACTCAGATTGGGCAGGAGACATTGATTCCAGGAAGTCAGTTTCTGGTTATTGTTTCTCTTTGGGTTCAGGAATTTTCTCTTGGATTAGTAAGAAGCAACCAACAGTGGCATTGTCTTCTACTGAAGTAGAGTACAAGGCAGCTTGTTTTGCTGCATGTGAAGCCGTATGGTTGAGAAGGATTCTAGCGTGATTTGATGGAGGATGGGATAATGGAACTGGTCTACTGTCCAACAAAGGAGAATGGAGCAGATATCTTCACCAAAGCACTTACGAAGGATCTGCTTCAAGTTCATCTTCAGAGACTCGGCATTGGGCCGAGGAGATAGTTCACCTATGGGTGGACATTGAGGGGGGGTGTTAGATATGATCAATGCCCCACCCTCATTAGGTGCTACCAATGATCCATGGTGCTCAAAGTTGTAAGGCCCCCATTATGAGGAGAAGCCAAATGTGAGCCCGAACATTGGTTGAGTCTTGACTTGTATATCAGATGGGGTCTATGTGACCGGATGGCAAAAAGGTGACCGTTGTGGGTCTAATCTTTGGATTAGACGGAGTGATTAAGCTGGTAGCAACTCGAGGCGCATTGCATTGAGTTGCGGTGTAAGGGAGTTAAAAGGGGCCCCTATTGTGGGGTTCGGGGGCCGCGGAAGCTACCCCTGGCTGGGGGGTCCTAGGGGGGCCAACGGCCCCCCTGGCGGGGGTCCGGGCCAGCGCCCTCGGCCCGATGGTAAAGGGAATATTCCCTGGCCGCCTAGTGGAGGCTCATATGGTAGGTCGGTCAACAGGCCGACCTAACGACCTTCGCGGGCTATAAAAGCTAAACCCCTTCGTAGCCATCTTACACACATCTTTCACCCAGTCAAAGTTGTTGTTCCAGCTAGCCTTAAGCTCTTCACCTATCTTCTGTCTAGATCGCCATCTAAGCTTCACACAGTGGAAGCGCACGGGTGGACAGAGCCATCTTTGTATCAGTTGTTTGGAGTTAAAGAATTTACTGATTCTTCTCTTATCTGTTGTGTACTCTCTATCTCTTTCTCAGATTATGTTCGCTGCGCCGTGTAATATTTTACATGACCTAGAATTTTTGTCAATTATACATGCACTAAAGCTCTAATCGCAATATCTACTTGGTAGAAGATTTGCCTTGGTAATTGATTATAAGAGACTCAAATGGATATTCACTCAACTAGACCCAACATGAGGCAAAGAAGATGGATCAAGGTGTTATAAAAGTTCAACTTTGATATCACGTAATACTCGAGCAAGGATAGTATGGTTGCTAATGTCCTTGGCAAAAAGGCTTTCCTAAGTTCTCTTTTAATGAAAGAGCTTTCTATGCATGGATCCCTTGCAAGCTTAATTTACATTCTTAATAGTCCTATTTTGGAAGCTGTAATAGGCAAGATCCATATGGACCCAAAATGCATTGATAACCAAGAATTGGTTGAGGTAGAGGGAGGAAAAGCTCAAGGATTAGTGCCTTTAAGGGGATTGTTTGTACTTTTTGAATAGATTGTGAATCCTTAGGATTTGGTGACTCAAAAAGAAGTATGGAAAGTCTATGATAGCTCTATTATTCAGCATTTAAGACATGCCAAGTCCTTCAATAAAGTGATAAAGAGTTACTTTTGGCTAGGATTGAAAGACATTATGCTTAGATATGTGACATAGAGTATAAGTTGCCAAAGGATTAAGCTAGAAAGGGTCAAATGGCCTTGAGAACTAACCCCTCTTAATATCCCTCACATGAAGTGAGAATATTTAACATGGATTCTATTGTCAACTTTCCCATTGGACAAGGAGGATATGACTATGTTCTAGTCACAATAGGCATGTTAATTCAGGTGGCCCACATCATCCATATCAAGAGGGCCTACAAATCTTCTGATATTAGTAGGCCATCCATAAAGAAGATTTTTAAGTTACATAGATTGAATAAGAAAATTGCCATTGATAAAGATGCTCTCTTTACCTCCCAATTTTGGACTTGTCTTTTCCAAGCTATTAGCACTCAACTACGCTTTAGCACACCTTATCACTCGCCAACTAATGGCTAGAGAAGAAGAGTTGATCAACTCATTGAGGACATCCTTAGGGCTTATTGTAGTGAGAGCCAAAAAGGTGGATTTAATATATTTTTATTGTGTAGTTTTCCCATAACACATCCTACCATCAAAGCACTAGGGTGGCATCTTTCCAACCATTGTACAAGAAGGATTGTTCATCTCCACTAAAATCTATCAATCCCACCTTAAATTTTGAAGCTTCTAAGATGTTGTTAGAAGATATGGAGGTTAATGCCATTTGGTAAGATATTCGGACCACCCAAGATTGGCAAAAGGCTTATGTCAACCCAAAAGGAGGTCTAGTAGTTTCAAGGAAGGAGACATGGTTTTCTTAAGAGTTCATTGAAAAAAGGTAATGCCAACCCTTGGAAATTTTAAGAACTTAATTTCAAGGTAGTGTGCCCCTTACCATCTACATGGATCAAGTATTGTTCCCCCCCTCCACCCAAAAGAAAAAAGTATAAATATCTACCTCACCCATTCGAATAAAGAAAAATGAATAGCCTTATGCTCTAATGAGAGAGAGATAGGACCAAAAGGGTGTAGCTCGATTGGTTAAGTTGAATGGGTGGTGACTAGAAGGTATTGGGTTTAAGTTGTAGTGTTGTAACATAGACCCTCTCAATATTAAGTGACTTACCTATAATCAATGTTGTAGCATAGACTCTCTCAATGTTAAGTGACTTAAACAAGTGACCAAGAAACTCTTATGTCGAATCCATACTATTAGATATATGTGTTGAATGAACATAAAACTTTGTACAACAACCCATTCCTTTTTGTCAACATGGACTCTTGAATAATGGCTTTGGATGTTGATTTATACAAAGTGGAAATCTAAGTGGAAAATCTCATCATGATCATACAATTTTTGCTCTCGATTGAAGACTCTTTAAAAAACCTCTATTTTTCTAAAAAGTAAAAATTTGCATGTGATTACCATATTCCAATACCATTGAGACTTCAAAGAGCTTTATAATAAAAAGTTGAAAATTGCATGTGAGTTCCATATTCAAATATCAATCTAGATGATGTTCTACAAGTAATATGAATCAAGCTTTCAAATATCACCGTCTCTATTATCCATAATGTTGTGTTTTGTTAGATTCTAAAATACAAGCTTCTTAGATGTTCCCAGATTATTATCAAAATTTGAAAAAAAAAATGGAAATCATTATTAAAATTTAGTCCGCATGCACTTTTGGAGATTAAAGAAATCAATGATCAAGTACTTCCCTAAATTAATCCCTTTTGGAGATTAAAGAAATCAATGATCAAGTACTTCCCTAAATTAATCCAAATAAGTAAAAGACTTGTAGCCCCATTATGCATTCTCCATCCTCTCTAAATAATACTTTCCAAAATCAAATGGCATTTACATCAATTATCCATGAAAAGAAGCTATTAACTAAGTTTCAACTTACACATATATGAATTAAGCTTTCAAATATCATCATCTCTATCATTTATAATTTTGTGTTTTATTGAATTTTAAGCTTCTTATATGGTTCTAGATTATTATCACGATGGGCAAAACCTTTTTAAGCTTATTATTAAAGTCTAGTCCATATGCATTTTGGAGATTAAAGAAACCAAAAGTTAGATACTTCCAACAATTAGTCCAAATAATTAAAAGTTTTGCAGCCCCATTATGTATTTTCCATCCTCTTGTAATAATAATCCCCAATGTCCAATGACATTTACATCAATTACCCATTGATCAATAAATGAAACCAGGGTTTTAAGAAGTTGTATACCCTCTCTGAAAAAACACCTAGTGTTGACCAATCGTTATATGTTATAAGCACAAATGTTCTTTCACGTAGCATTGACAAACATGTTCTTTCATCTTGTTGTTTCACCTAATATTCTTGTTTCCAAAGAAAACATGGCAAAAATAGAATAGAAATATTGGTCTTGATGTGTTATGAGCTTGTTGATACTAAACTTTATAGTCAATTTTGCAAAAGCATCTCATTCACACACTTTTTCTCTATGGAAGATCTCAAAAGTTGGATCTTGAAAAGCTAACTTTTAATCCTTTATTAATTTAATATATAGATTATGAATAGTTGATGTAGAACTAATGATGTCATAACATCATCATTGATGTTAGGAGGTTAAAATGTGATGGCAGCAAATCTTTGAAAAGAGCATAGAAATTCTCAATATAGTTTCCTCATTGGAATTCTTCTAGATGATAGAGACTACACTAATAAATTTTTAAATGAGTTAACAAATCACTATGAAGGGGGGTTTGACAACTTTTCAAAAGGCTTACTTTCTATTAATCAATGCTTGAAAAATCATGAAGATTGAATGTGTGTGTGTGTGTGTGCGTGCGTGCGTGTGTGTGTGCGCGCGCATGTGCACCATCTCTACCTCTCACTATACAGATGTCAAATGTCTTAGTTTTGATCCTACGATTGATCTATAGGCATAGACAAATTGTCATCCAAAACCACTTATGCTACATGCATTTTACAAATATATTCTATAAGATTAAAAATGAAGATAAATTTTGTTTATGAAATGTGTGAAAGAAGTGTAATAATTTTGGCAATGGAAAAGTAGTAGCACCAATGATAAGTTAGAGATGCTTGATTGATAGAATTCATCAATTCTTAGGAGCTTACACTTTTATTTTTGGTTGAAATATCAAATAGTTATTTTGTTGGCAAAAATTACCATACAATCTTTATCGAGTAAATTAGAAAATTTTAGCTTTTCTTGGCTATTCTTGCTTGTCTTTGTGTAAGCTCTTTCACCAAACTTGAAAGGTATGAATCTGTAAATTCAAACTATTCCCACTCTCCATTAAAGAGGTGATTGTTTAGAACTTTTACTTACTAAGCTAAGTTGCCAAAGCAAAAAAACAATAACCAAAATCTTTGCTAAAATTCTCTTTGACCTCGTCCCATAATCTCTTTTGAAGCTATCTTTGACCATGTCACATAAACCTTACTAGGGACATTTTACTAGGCCTAGAATGAGAAAGCTAATCTTGTGTGTATGTTGTATTTATATCAACTTTTAGAGAGAGGTTTTATTTGACTGTTTGCAAATTGCAATTGAGTTACATACTTATGTACATGATTGGAAATAGCATATATATATATATATATATATATATATATATCTCTCTCTCTCTCTCTCTCTCTCTCTCTCTCTCTCTCTCTCTCTCTCTCTCTCTCTCTCTCTCTCTCTCTCTCTCTCTCTCTCTCTCTCTCTCTCGTCCCCTCCCTTCTTCCCCCCTTCCTCTTTCACTTTGTCTATCCTTCCCTTCTCTATCCCCCCCCACCCCCACACACACACACAACAAAAGCAGAACTAATGTCTAGAATAAGCACTATTGATATGAGAGGAAAAGGAAGTAGCTGACTCGCACTTATGCAACAAAGAGTAGACAAAATGTGTGGCAGTATTGATATGAAATGTAGATAAGATGTGAAAAAAGGTTAATGTTTTGATATGAAGGGTAAGACATTAAGAAAAACTTTACACTATTAAGGCTTTGCACCTACAAGGGCTTATCAAGGTTTATAGAGATCACATATAATAGAGTGCCTCATTGGGAGGACTCTAGAACCTCCATATTGTCCTTTTGGATCTAGGGAAGGGTCATTCTTATGAAGGCAATCCTCACACCCCCCATGGATCTATGTAATTAATTTAAATTTTTTGCATTGATTTGGAGGTTTAGGGATCTAAGCACATCTCATACATTTCAAGTTGGTTAATACCTATGTAGTAAGGCTTGGACTTGGGGTCTTAATGTAGCTTTCATATCAAAGCTAGCCAATGTCTATCTATATAGGTGCTTTTCCCAAGATTAATTTATTTCTCTATCCAATATCACCTCTACTACTTTTACACTTAGCTTGACTCAAAGTTGGTTCTTTATGTGGGCTACACAATACCAAATTGGCATGCTAGTGGGTCTTACTTTGCTTCATATTTATTACACCTTGTGGGAAACAATCCATGTGGTGACTTCATGACTCGATTCCTTTTGGCACAATGGTTACCATACCCCTTTGCTCACATGGCCAAGTTAAGTAACAACAAATCCTACTTAGTCTCATTTTCTTAAACAAATGAATCATAATGACCAATTTCTCAAGAAAGGATGGTCCCATTTTATAGCCCCTTTTTGTTGGTATGAAAAGTTATGCTTCTTTAAAGAAGCTCTAATAGCACATGTTATGCTCTTAGAATGGATCATGGACATTACATCCATAACATGTAGTAGACTTAAACAAATGAAGTAGAAAGTAGACAGATATGATGTGTAGCATGAGGTACCTTGTACTGGTGTAAGATGGTTTACAATATGAAACACAACTTTGGACTACATCCCTTTGACACGCACTTATCCAAGTCATCATAGAGTCTAGAAATCATGTGTAATCTGCCTCAATTGGGAGATCAACTACTACGTCAATAGACATCCTTTTGGTTCCACCAAGGAAGGAGCATACATACAAAGTTCTAAGTAGGGAGAAGGGTCCTCCCTCCCTACCTCTATCCCCTTGTTTTTACACTATGTGTGTGTGCGTGTGTGCATGCGTGCGTGTGTGTGTGTGTGGTACTTGGACCTAGCTAAGATAGAGGAGGAAATCTCCAATAGTTGCTTGACCATCTCTACATGAGTGGTAGTGTTTCGATCCATAAGATCCATAAACTTAGTTGAGCTAGTTGGGTGATCTTTGAGTCTACCTCTTAATGAAATATCAAGGACTCAATCCAAAATTATCAAACATGAGGATCCATAAAATTCTAAGATAATATTAAACAACCATCTTCATATCCCTCAAAGGTAAAAATGTTATTTGTACTTGATGGGTTTCTAAGCTAAAGAGAAGAGTAGAGGATATGTTCAGTGACCACCATTTTATGCCCCTAATTGTATCTCGAAGGTAAAAACTCTACTTGTACTTGTTGGGTCTCCAAGTAGATGATAGCATTAGTCCCTACAAGTTTTGACTTTTTGAAAATGATTATGCTTACTACTAGAGGATATTTATTCATCTATTTTGCATATTCAATGTCTTTGTGACATTGGTTGCACATAATTCTTGGAGTATACATTAATCGGGCATTAAGATTGCTTTTCATAATGGGGATTTGCATGAGGAATTACATATTTCACAATTTTTTGGATTTATTGTTAAGTGCATAGAAGATATTGGTGGATATTGTGCACATTTTTGGGAGTGTCCAAGGTCTCAATCCCTGTGGAATAAAGAGGCAAAGACAATGTAAAGAGCATGCTTAGATTCACACACTAGTATGAAACAAATGCTTCTACATATTTGTCACATGAGGAATGCATCCAATTTGAAGCCCAATCATGGCTCAAGATGAATGATATTAGAAGCTAATTCAACATTCAGCCCACCCTCCTAGCCCCCTGTCACATGCAACTCTTCTTGTAGCTATTACACTTGCTTATGTCTCCGTAGAGCTTCATCCACAACCTCCTTTCGATCGCAAGCCCCTATTCACATGTAGGTTGGCATGTTGAAATTTTTTTCTTGAAGTTGTTTGTACATGAGTTTTTGGATTGTTGCCCCATGCATGTTGGTTTTTGTTGCCATTCACATGGGAGGATACACGCTTATTCTAATGGAGCATGTTGGAAATTATTGTCCTTTATAAATACAAAGGATATAAATGGATATTGAAGACTAGATTTGTAGTTGAAACATCTATTTTTATTACCACAACTACAATCTTTTGAAAAAGTGTGCTAAGAGTAAAGTATACCAAGTAAATACCATATTAGATAATTTTTTCTTCTTCCATAGGAAAGCTTCTAGTGTTGTAGTATCACTTCTAGAAATCCTCTTAATAATCAAATCTTGTCAAAATCCCTTTCAACTCTCCTTAGGGCTGTAGACAGAGCCTTAAGTAAAACATCTTTAGACCTTAAATTCCTCACATGATTAAGGATGTTGTCTAACACTTTAGCATATGAATCGGGTGGTGTTGTCATTCCTCTTGGGCTTCAAGTTGAATGCATTTCTCATGTGACAAATATGCAGGAGCATTTGTTTCACACTAGTGTGAGAATCTAAGCCCACTCTTTGCATCATCTTTGCCACTTTATTCCAAAGGGGTTGAGACTTTGGATACTCTCAAAAATGATGCATAATATCCATCAATCTCTTCTACCAAAAACCCAAGGAGGAGATGTTTATGAGCTTAGTGTGTCCACCTTTTGTAGGCAATCTCTAAGCAATTACCTTCTATAGCACGAGATTTGTTTCATACTAGTAAGTGAATCTAAACATTCTCTTTCCATCATCTTTGCCACTTTATTCCACAAGTATTGAGACTTTGGATAGTCCCAAAAATGGTGCATAATATCCATCAATCTTTTTTATGAAAAACCCAATAGAGGAAATGTTCATGAGCTTAGTGAATCTATCTTTTGTTGGCAATTTCTAAGTAGTCACCTTCTATAGTAGGAGATTGAGCTATATAATGGTGTTTCCTTCCATGTGTAGTGAAGCATCATTTTCTAGGCAGGCACTGTGTCAAGAGGAATGTGCTTTTACTAGTGTACACTAGCCTTAAGCACCCATCTCACACTTAGCTTGGTGAAGTTGTATTGCTTCCATGTCTTTGAAGCTCTTACTATTGTTATCGTTATAGCACTTAGGGATTGAGTGCTCAAATATACAAGAAATTGGCAAAGAATTATTTAGCTTATCTATAGTGGTACATAACTAGTCAACTTCTTGATGAGATAGCCCGTATTGATAATTGAACCCCTATGTTGGCTTGAAGTTGAATTCTGCTTGGTTCCACCAATGGCTATTTCCATCTTCATAAGATGTGTTATGGTCTCAAAGTAACAATGTGGTGGAGAAGGGTCACCCTTTCAACCCCTTAGCCATTTCCATTGGAGGCTAGCGACTACAATCATAGCATTTATAGAGTAAATGGGCCAATAAGGTGGTGGCCCCCAAAGCAAAATGGAACCCGCCCCAATTTAGTGATAGTGTGATAGTTTTACACAAAAAGTGTATCTTTTTTAGCTGCTTAAAAGCTATGATACACATATAGGCTTAACATTCAAATAATTGAGCCATGCATATTCTTTCATATTTTACAACTTGTAAAACCTTAAAACAATGCACCCTTGAGTCACTCTATTAACCCCTTATTATCACTCTTTTGTGAGCCCTTCATTTACACCTAGGACTATTTCATAAAAATATGAAAAATACTACAATTCTCTTTTAAAATTTTGAATGCCACATGATCTAGGATAAGGAACCAAGTTTACTGATGTCTACGAGTCCTCCCATCAATTTCTCTATTCTAGGAAAATATCAGTGTGCAAACTATGTTTTATCTCACAAGTATCCAAATAAATTTTGATGCACAAACTATCCATTATCTCACAAGTATCCAAGCAAATTTTGATGTGCAAACTATCTACTATCTCACATAAGTATCATAAGTATCCAAACAAATGTGATTAAGGAAGCAGATGCTTACTAGAAATGTTTGAGAAATTCCCCACTCTCTCAAGCTCACTGATTAGCAAATGAAATACTAAATTGTTGTATGTTGGTCTAGATGATCCACTAGTGTGGCTTTAGGGAAATAGTTTTAGGCTTATTAAGAAAGAAGATATTTTTAGGTACTTGGGATGTCCTCTTGGATTAGGTTTTATACAATTGCAAAATTTCTAATTTTTTTGGGGGGAAATGAAGACCAACATAAGTAATTATGCAAATGGCACATACTTCTTTGGAGGGAAAGTGGTGATACTAGGCTCGATGCTTGTTTCTAGCATTATTTTCATTACTTGAGTCCTAGCCTTCTCGACAACGTGTTGGGTGAAATGAGAGAGAGAGAGAGAGAGAGAGAGAGAGAGAGAGAGAGAGAGAGAGAGAGAGAGAGAGAGAGAGAGAGAGAGAGAGAGAGAGAGAGAGAGAGCATGCCCGATAAATGAATGCTTTTTCCTCAAGCAAAGGTAGATTGCTTGCCTCCTAATTGAGAGAGAGAGAGAGAGAGAGAGAGAGAGAGAGAGAGAGAGAGAGAGAGAGAGAGAGAGAGAGAGAGAGAGAGAGAGAGAGAGAGAGAGAGAGAGAGAGAGAGAGAGAGAGAGAGAGAGAGAGAGAGAGAGAGAGAGAGAGAGAGAGAGAGAGAGAGAGAAGGTTTGGTTTTGTATTATGAGAGAGTGGAATAAGAAGGGGAAATGGGTAGCAAAAAATACACAAAAAAGACTCCACCTACCAACTTTGTATGCCTCAACTTGTGCACCATCTTGTCAGTTTATAGACTTATAGTTTCTTTTAAATATCTATTCTCCTTCAACAACACTATTTCTAGAGTTAACTTTCACATATTTCATAAGTGCTAATCTGAAATTCTTGTCTTTTATATAGTTGTAGGGAAGGTTTGGTGTATAGGAGAAAGAGAAGGGGTGATAGAGTAGCAATAAAGAGAAGAAATCAACTCTACCTGGCTGCTGCCAACTTTGTGTGCTTTGACTTGTGCATGATCTTTGTCCACTATTAGACCTCAAGTTTCTTCTATATGTCTATTCTTCTTTAATAACTTCTTTTTCTAAAGTTACCTTTTACATCTCTCGTAAGTGCTTATTCTAATCAAATGTGTTGGAAATTCTTGTCCTTTATAAATACAAAGGATATAAATGGATACTGAAGACTAGATTTGTAGCTGGAACATCTATTTTTACTACTATAATTACAATCTTTTTAAAAAATTTGCAAAAAGTGAAGTATATTAGGTTAATACATATGAGATAAATTTTGCTTCTTTCCATGGGCAACGTTCTATGTATGTTGCAATATCACTTCTAAAAATCCTCATAAAAATCGAATCCTGTCAAAAACCCTTTCAACTCTCCTTAGGGCTATAAATAGAGCCTTGAATAAAACATATTTAGATCTTAGATTCCTCATGAAATTCAAGATGTCAACCAACACTTTAGCATATGAATTAGCTAATGTTGGCATTCCACTTGGGTAAGGAATGGGTTTCAAGTTGAATGCATTCCCCATGTGACAAATATGCAAGAGCATTTGTTTCATACTAGTGCGTGAATCTAAGCTTGCTCTTTGCATCCTCTTTGCCACTTTATTAGATAGGGATTGAGACTTTGGACACTCCTAGAAATGGTGCATGATATCCACCAATGTCTTTTGCAAAAAATCCAATGAAGGAGATGTTTGTGAGCTTAGTGAGTTCATCTTTTATAGGCAATTTATGAGCATTCACCCTCTACAACACGAGGTTGAGGTATACAAAAATGTTCCCTTCCATGTGTACTCAAGCCTCATTTTCTAGGCAGGCACAGTGTCAAGAGGAAGGTGCCTTTACTAGTGTACACTAGCCTTAAGCACTCATCTCACACTTAGCTTGGTGAAGTTGTACTACTTCCATGTCTTATGAAGCTCCTTACCATTGATATTGCTACAACACTTGGAGGGATTGAGTGTTTAAAGATACAAGAAATTGGCAAATAATTGTTTAGCCTATCTAAAGTGGTAGTAGATAACTAGTCAACATCTTGATGAGATAGCCCACATTGATAATTGAACTCCACTATTTGCTTGCAGTTAAGTTCTGCTTGGTTCCAATTCCTTTGGCTACAAGCCTAGTCCATAGTTGCTCATCCAAAGTACCAAGGGGTATTTCCATCTTCATAGGATGTGTTGCAGTCCCAAAGTAACAATGGTGGAGAGAAGTCACCCTTTCGACCCCTTAGCCATTTCCATTAGAGGCTAGCAACCACAAACATAGCATAGTATAAAGTAAAGGGGCCAATAAGGTGATGGCCCCCAAAAGCAAAATGCAACCCCCACCCTAATTTTGTGATAGTTTTACACAAAAGGTGCATCACTTTTAGCTGCTTAAAGATATGATACACAAATAAGGTTAACATGAGTCAAATAATTGAGCCATGCATATTTTTTCATATTTTATATATTGTAAAGCCTTAAAACAATGCATAATTGACTCACTCTATTGACCCCTTGTTATCACTCTTTTGTAAGCATCCATTTACAAGTAGGCCTATTTCATAAAAATGTGACAATAATGCAATTTTCTTTTAAAAGTTTGAGTGTCATATGATATAGGATAAAGGGCCTAGTTTCTTGACAACTACCAAAAATCCTCCCTTGAATTTCTCTCTTTTGCAAATTTTGATGTACAAACTATTAACTATCTCACATAAGTATCACAACTATTCAAATAAAGTGATTCAAATAAGCACATGCTTACTAGAAAATTTTAAGGAATTCTGCGCTCTCTCAGGCTCACTAATTAGCAAACACAAGATTGAATTGTTGTAGGTTGGTCTAGATGATCCACTAATGTGGCTTGAAGGATATAACTTTATTCTTATTAAGAATGGGGAGGTTTTCAGGTACTTGGGATGTCCTCTTCGATTAGGTCTTATAGAACTATAGAAATTCCAATGATTTGTTGGTGGGGAAAATGAAGGCCAAGGTAGGTAATTAGGCAAATGGCACATACTCCTTTGGAGGAAATGTGGTGATTCTAGGCTCAATGCTCGTTTCTAGCATTATTTTCATTACCTCAATCCTACCCTTCTCTACAACATGTTGGGTGAAATTACACACACACACATGTCACGAGGAGCATGTGCAATAAGTGAATGCTTTTCCTCAAGGAGAGGTAGATTGCTTGCCTCTAGATTTAGAGAGATAAGGTTTGGTTTTGTATTATGAGAGAGGGAGAACGAGAAGGGGGAATGAGGAGCAACAAATAGACAAGAAAGACTCCACCTACCAACTTTGTATGCCTCAACTTGTGCACCATTTTGCCAACTTATACACTTAATGTTTATTTTAAATAACTATTCTCCTTCAACAACATTATTTCTAAAGTTAACTTTCACATATTCCATCATTTGAAATTATTTTCCTTTATACACTCATAGAGAAGATTTGGTCTCTAGGAGAAAGGGAAGGAGGGAAAGAGTTGCAACAAAGAGAAGAAATCAACTCTATATACCAACTTTGTGTGCTTTGGCTTATGCACCATCTTTGTCAACTTTTAGACCAAATGTATCTTTTATATCTCTACTCTCCTTTAATTACTTCTATTTCTAGAGTTACCTTTTACATCTCTCATAAGTGCTTATTGTAATGGAATGTGTTAGAAATTCTTATCCTTTATCAATACAAAGGATATAAATGGATACTAAAGACTAGATTTGTAATTGCAACATCTATCTTTACTACTATGACTACAATATTTTTAAAAGCATAAAAAAGTGAAGTATATCAAGTAAATACTATATTAGATAAATTTTCCTTCTTCCATAGGAAAGGTTCTATGTATTTGTAGTATCACTTCTAAAAATCCTCCTAAAAATCAAAACCTATCAAAAGCCCTTTCAATTTTGACAAAGCCTTGAATAAAACATATTTAGATCTTACATTCCTCATGTAATTGAGGATGTTCTCTAACACTTTAGCATATGAATCGGTAACTATTGTCCATGCAAGATTGGGATGATTCAAGGTTAAGCCTATCAATGCATCATGCATGTATAGATAATCCAAATTCAACAGTTCAAGCTTCTAAGCAAGATTTTGTGACATGCATTAGTCTAGGGATAACATATAGCTAGTCAAGGCCATTACTCTTCTCACTATTGTTATTTCAAATTGATGAGTGAACCTGATATGTAGAATGCTATAGAGATGATTCAAGAAGCAAATAGAGGTATTTTTATTGCAATCATGGTGGTCTACAAAGAAAAAAGATATGGATGCAACTAGCCTTGTTCACATGCAATGGTGTTTAACAAAGAAATCAATTGAAATAATCACTTCTCCTCTTCGGTTTCCCTAGGATTTTAATATTTGCATTATACTTATTGAGAGAAGTTGTTGTATGAAAGAGTATGCATAGATATGATAGACCGTTTGCTCATGGCTTACCAACTTACTCAAGTCTTGCTCCTTTGCTTGTTAGAATTTGTCAATTCTAGTAGTATTACCCAATGTTTAAGTGTGTGATGTGGACACAACTAAGTTGCATCGCTATATCTCTAGAGTTAGTTTAACTCTAATTGAATTAGGTATAGGTCTAATAGTTAATTAGGCCTATTGTATGTTTATTCTACAATACTTTGAACTTTTAGGGTGAGACATTGTTGCCCATCCTTGCTTATTTCCTTTTGTTTATTGTCTCTCATTTTCTCCATTTCCAACAGTTAGCATCAAAGCTAGACACATGGGTTTCATCTCACCACTGCTCAACCACCCTAGTTTGTTCATCCAAGGAGGAGCTACTGGTCAAAACATCAAAGAAGGAGAGATTCCTCTTGGGCTAGGAATGGGCTTCAAGTTGGATGCATTCCTCATGTGACAAATATGCAGGAGCATTTGTTTCATACTAATGCGTGAATCTAAGCCCACTCTTTGCATAATACTCTTTGCCACTTTATTCCACAAGGATTGAGACTTTGGAAACTCCCATAAATGATACATAATATCCACCAATCTCTTCTACAAAAAACCTAACAAAGGAGATGTTTATGAGCTTAGTGAGTCTAGCTTTTGTAGGCAATTTCTAAGCACTCACCCTCCATAGTAGGAGGTTGAGCTATAGAAGGATGTTTCATTCCATGTGTAGCAAAGCCTCATTTTTTAGGTAGGCATTATGTCAAGAGGAAGGTGCCAATACTAGTGTACATTAGCCTTAAACACCCATCTCACACTTATCTTGGTGAAGCTCTATTGTTTCCATGTCTTATGAAGCTCTTGACCATTGCTATTGATTGGACACTTAGAGGGATTGAGTGCTTAGAGATACAAGAATTTGACAAAGAAGAGACAAATAAGGTGACGCCCCCCAAAAGAAAAATGAGACCCATCCCAATTTAGTGATAGTTTTGCATAAAAGGTGCATCTTTTTAGCTACTTAAGCTTATGCATATTTTTACATCTTGTAAAACCTTCAAACAATGAGTCCTTAACTCACTCTATTGACCCCTTATTATCACTATTTTGTGGGCCCTTCATTTACAACTAGGCCTATTTCATAAAGATATGAAAATGCTGTACTTTTCTTTTAAAAATTTGAGCACCACGTGATATAGGATAAGGGGCCTAGTTTACTGACATCTACTAAACCTCCCACATCAATTTGTTTATTCTAGACAAATTTTGATGTGCAAACTACAGCTATCTCACATAAGTATCACATGTATCCAAACACAGATGATTCAATAATCTCATGCTTACAACAAATTTTTTAGGAATTCTCCACTCTCTTAGGCTCACTTTAAATTGTTGTAGCTTGGTCTAAATGATCCACTAGTGTGGCTTGAGGGATATTGTTTTAGGCATATTAAGAAAGAGGAGACAGTACTTAGGATGTCCTCTTAGATTAGGTCTCATACAATTGCAGAAATCATTGTTTATCCTTTTAAAAAATATTTTAAGGTCTATATTGAATGGGATACTTCTTTTGCATTGTAGCGAAAGCATTCTAGATAAGCAATGTTTTGCATGTACCTCACATATGCCATTTTAAAGAGCTTTATTTTGTTTTTAGGGATAAATACTATTCAAAAATCGACAACGTATATTGTTAAGTCTTTGTGGTAGATAATATTTATATAAAGATCATGTTTTGTAGTAGGATATATTATTAACAAGGTAGCTTTTTATGTGACAAAAATGGATATTAGAAACCTCATTTAGTAATTGCAAAGGTAATGTTGCTTGCTCATCTTTCAAATTTCCAATGGGTTGCCAACATCTTCTTCTCGAATAAGGGCTACAATAAATCAAAGTGTAGCTACATTTATGACATGACAATGAATGTCCTTGGATTGACGAGAAATGCAAGCAAAGACATCAAGTCAAGAGATTGTATCATAGAGTGGTAGGATGTCAAAGAGTTCAAGAGGGTGGTTCTTGAAGGACTCAATGTTAAGGTGCTAGAAGTCGATGTGGTTCCTAAAAAAGATTGATGTGATATGGATCGGTTCACCTATTGACATGTTATGCAATTGGGCCTCACGGCCACTTTCACACAGCCATTCCCCTAGTCCTTACATATTTCTCATAATGCTTAATTTGGTTGTTGATTTCACCTTCCCTCTAGCATATAACTCACCTCCAAAAACTTAGCCATCATCTCCCAACAAGCATTGTCATGGAACCACTGCTCGTAATGAGCTTCTTTGCCGTGTGTGTGTGTGTGTGTGTGTGTGTGTGTGTGTGTGTGTGTGTGTGTGTGTGTGTGTGTGTGTGTGTGTGTGTGTGTGTGTGTGTGTGTGTGTGTGTGTGTGTGTGTGTGTGTGTGTGTGTGTGTGTGTGTGTGTGTGTGTGTGTGTGTGTGTGTGTGTGTGTGTGTGTGTGTGTGTGTGTGTGTGTGTGTGTGTGTGTGTGTGTGTGTGTGTGTGTGTGTGTGTGTGTGTGTGTGTGTGTGTGTGTGTGTGTGTGTGTGTGTGTGTGTGTGTGTGTGTGTGTGTGTGTGTGGGGGGGGGGGGGGGGGAGAAGATGAAGAGAAGTTGAAGGAATCACTCATTACATACTAAAAGAAAGGGGTTGATCCTCATTAGGATTCCAATGTAAGAATAGAAATGCATAATTATTCGCAAGGTGTTGGCTCTCCTTAGGAGGTTAAAGAAGAAGGAACATGTCTTCAAGATTAGATGCAAGCTCCTTAAAAGAGCTCTGGTATAAGCTTTTTTTGTGGATGATTTATTTTGAATACCAAAATCTATTACAATGGACATATAAGTGTTCATACACAAATTTTAATTAATATTCACTTTATTTTTTAGAAAAACAAGAACAACAAATGCATTAATTATAAGAAGTCTAAGTCAAATACAAAGAAATCTTTAGCTCACAAAATCCTTAGGATTACCAATGTTTGGTTTCTTTGTCACTCAACCATCCATGAACCCTCTTGTCACTTGAAGCATTCATTTCGACCTCGGTGACTCAAAACGCCAAGAGAATCTAGGCACAGAGCACCTAGTTGATGATATTTACAATGAGTACCAAGATAAATTGCAAGTCTTCTAGGAAATATAGTGCTCTCTCTCTCTCTCTCTCTCTCTCTCTCTCTCTCTCTCTCTCTCTCTCTCTCTCTCTCTCTCTCTCTCTCTCTCTGCTCCTCTCTCTCTCTTACTCTTGCTATCAAGACTATGACTCAGGCCTATGGGATGGATTGAAGTGCCATTTTATACTAACTCCTTGCCCTTGGTTTGCCCCTAGGGTCCACACTATTCCTCCTCCTCTCTTTCCCTCATCTCACCTACTTCGTTGCTCTCAATTTGAATGATGTGTTGGAAATTAAGGTTTTATTAAAACAAATAAGCCATCTTTCTCCCCACTGTGTTCCTACTTCTCTCTTAAGTCCCCCCGTCACGAATCACGTGATGGGGGGACTTGCTTGAGCTATTGTGAACATACACACTACATGTAAGAAAAATCTCACTCAAGAACACAAGAAGAGATATGGAGACAAAAACATATTCTTGCTAATTTTTCTTCCCCCTTCCACACACAATGCAATGTACACAAAGTATAGACAATACAACATAAAGAAAAGTAGCCTATTATGTCAAATAGTGTATAATTGACCATACCAATCGACCGGTGCTATAACTATGCAAAGTCCAAGTAGGTGTAACTAACCAAATATAATAAGTGATAAGTCAATCGCCATGTAAGGATCATACTAATCATTGATATGCTAAGTGTAGATGTGTGGACCTATCTAGGCAAGTGGTCCATCATCAAAGTCCGCATGTGTTGAGCTTGCCATTCTTGGCACTCCCCCTAAAACTCAATTGCATCTTTGCAACTCCAAGTAAGCTTCAAAATTTTTGAAGCTTCTTTACACCAATGCCTTTGTGAAAATGTCAAACTTTTGATCTTGTATGTTGACATATACCAAATTGAACTCTCCTACAAGTACCTTCTCTCCACAAAATGGTAATGCATCTCAATGCATTTTGTCCCAGCATGGAACATTGGGTTCCTAGACAACTGTATACTGCTGACGTAACAAAATACTTCGTGCCACCTAAGGACTAACAAGGCATGGGGCTACAAATATTTGAATACAGAAGAACCAAAGTCTCACCCACACAAGTAGAACTAGGCTTCTTATGTGAGTTATGAATCTACCTGCCATACAAATAATGATCACATGAATCAAAATATGAATAATCTAAGGGTGGAAGATACTACAAATGGGTCAATACCTTCATCCCTTTCAAAGACATGTGCCCAAGGCAATGATGCTATAAAGATACATGTGGAAGATTGATCATAGCTAAAACACAGTCAATAGATGCAGAAACAAGCAAAGGATAGAGGCTACCAACCTTGGCTTCTCTAGCAAAAATGAGATTTTCATAGGATATCGATAATCCATGAAGAATCACTGAGATACATGGTACCTATCATCACCACACCTCTTCTCGCAAATCACCATGGGCATTCTTCATATTCATTTGTTGTAAACTTCACCCTTTGGCTACTACTAATTAAAGAAAGTACACATATGACAGTTCCCATCCTAGCAACAACTCGAGTGAATATCTTCTCATAATCGATGCTAATATCTATGCATAGCATTTTGCAACCAACATAGCCTTATACTTGCTGATAGAACCATTTGCATTATGCTTTACTTTATAGACCCATTTACAATCAATAGCTCTCTTTCCCTTGGGTAATGGCACTAGATCCCAAGTCATATGGGCCTTTAATGTAGCCATCTTCTCATCCATTGTTGCTGCATCCCAATGAACATGACCAATTGCCTCCTCAAAATAAGTGGGTTCAACATCCTCAACTAACTTTACCATATAAACATAATGGTGAGCTACACAAAACTCAATAGCTAATCTTATAAAAAGATATCTCACCTTGCTAGACCTACATACCACTGGATCACGCAATGGAGTCTTTACATTACCGTGTGCTGTCTCTACACCCAATGTCATGACTAAAGGAATACCAACTTCATCATCTAAACTCTTTGAGCTACCAAAGTCTCCATCAAGAACCACATGTCTAGTAGATGTATTATTACCCATCTGACACTTTCTTCTTCCCTTTATCATTACCTTCCATGCTAGTAGATGCACCAAAAGATGTGAGACTTCTCCTTAGTCTCCCAAACCAAGGATTGACTATAGATCTACTACTAGGTGATGTCTCTGGTCCACTAAGAGTCCATGATTCCTACTTTTTTATTTGCGCATGGCTATTGTGATCATCAACATCATCCAATCCATCTCCACCAAATGCATACCAACTGCTCATCTCATAAAAAATAACATCCCTGCTCACCCAAAACTCCCCACTAACAGGGCTATAATAATGATACCCTTTCTACTCAGTAGAGTATCCAATGAAAGTATATTTTTTAACCTTTTGGTCTAATTTATTGCTCAACTCATCAAGCACATGAACATATGCAATACAATCAAACACTTTCAAATGTGATAGATGAGGCTTTTTGCCTGTAAAACATTCTTTTGGAGTCATAGCATCCATTGCAAATGTGGAATCCTATTCATAATGTAGATAGCAATATGAATAGGCTTGGATAAAAAATGCTTCAATGTATTCTTTTTAACTATCAATGCCTATGTAACTTAGGCAAGATGTTTATTTTTCCTTTTTGCAATCCCATTTGTTTTGGGGTATACCTACATGTAAATTGTTACTTTATCCCATCATACCTCAAAAAATCATTGAACTTATTAAAGAGGTATTTTTTTCCCTTCATCTAACCTCAAGCTCTTACCTTTCAAGCATGTTTCTATTTCAACAACAACTTTGAAAGTTTTGAAGTTCTCAAGCACTTCACTCTTTCCCTTCATAATATATATTAAGAGTTTCCTAAAGCAATCATCAATGAAAGTAACAAAATACTTACTACCACTAAGGGATACATTTTGGGTAGGCCCCTAAACATCTATATATATCACATCAAGTATGTTCTTACATACATCTCTATCACGCAAAGACAATTGGCTTACCCACTTCATAAACTTTATGTAATTCTGCAACTTTGAATGTAGACAAACCAATCCTTTTGATTGCATTAATTTTAGCCTTGGCAGATTTTGCATGTCCAATGCGTTTGTGTTGTATTTCAATGTCTATAACCACACCTTTTCCTTTAGAATATATAGCAAAATTTATAGTAAGGCTAGGCTTACACACCTAATCACACATAATTTTCAATTCCATTGCATAATAAGACGATTGACGAGGATGGTCTGTAGATTTTTCTACTAAGGGTTCTTAACACAACAGTTGTCTACCACTGGTCAATGTTATGTGGTCCCTTCCATAGTTCCTATACATTGCCATGTGAGGCTAAATGCTTTATTGAGCTACTAAGATCACCATCAACAATAATTATGCTAACCCTATCCCCGTGTTTGTGTATTCGTTAGTGACTATAGTCTTAAGTTGGGGATGGCTAGGATAGGATGGTTTTGTTTATGCAATTGCATGATTTGTTAGTGCATCTTTGATTCTTTCTAGTTTTAAGTGTGGGGACATGTCCCTAGGTGAGCTTTATTATGAATTAGTCAATATGAATGGTCTATTTCATATTCAAGCATTCTCTATAACTTCAACACCTTCACTAAGATGTCTTTTTGCATGATCCTATCTTTCCCATAACCCCAAATGGTGCTTATGATTGCCTTTAATTTCATTTTATGTATTTTCTTTACATCCCATGTAAATGCCCACTTGTCCCTGTGGACTATCGCATGGACTCCATCACCTTACTTGTCTTGTTAAATTTCAGATTTTTCATTTTACTATGATGTGAATTCAACTCCCAAGTTTCATGTATTTAATTTTCTTTGTGTTTATTTCCTTTCCATATGTGGTTGTCTCTATGATAGTCGACCCACTATTTCTTTTTGTTGTGGATTCATCACATTGTGGGCTTGGGCTTGCAACTTGCATTCACCTTCCTTCTGTGACACTATTAGGTATCATCCAATCTAGGGTATCCTTTGCCTTTGAGGGATCTATCAAAGTTCCATCAGTTTCAAACCTTGCGACTATGCCCCCACACTACCAAGTTCTTTTCTTTCCCTCCTCCACATGCACGCTAACACACATTTAATTTTTAGTCAAATCAACATGTCTTTGCACCAAAAAATTAACACATTTCACACTAATATTTTGTAATTAAAGTGAATCAATCCTTAATATTGATCAAATGAATCCCCACCATTGCATGAGCACTTTGCATGAAAATCCATTTAAGTTTTAAAATTAAATGAATCCTATCGTTCACATGAGCACACACACACACACACACACACACACACACACACGCACGCACGCACGCACGCACGCACACACACACACACACAAATTAAATTGTAATTAAAATGAATCCTGTTGTCACGCATGCATGCACTCTGCACCATAGATCATTCAAAAATGAACTACATTGTAAACACATGTCAAGTTAGTTGTCTTTGTGTGGTGTTGAGTTATGAAATTTCGACTCACCTTACGTTAATTGGACAACTTAATTAATGGAATAACTATTAATTTATCATTTAATAAAAGAAATGTGTTTACTCCTATGCACTCACTATGCCACACCTTAAGGAAAACAAAATGCACAATCAATAATATGGTTCAATTGTAGAGTCAAGTCTTTTATTGTCTACTATTTTAGTCCCTTCCTACCCTCCATATTTTCTAATTTTCTTATTACTATACGAGTCAATATGGTTGTGTTTGGTCTATGTTTAAGTGATGGTACCATTGATTTTTCTTTTCCTTTGTACACTTGATTATGGGTTTCAAGGTGCCTATTTGTCTAGGCTTCACGTATGTGCATAGAACATGTTCAAAAATAATTTTTTTTTGCAGAACTGTGGATTGCTTGCGGTTTTCTATCACATTATGTTTTTTTCATAGGACTATGGATTAATTGGGGATTTTTTGTCATGTCCAATTCTTTCCATAGGATTGTGGATTGCTTGGGGATTTTCTATCATGTCTTGTTCATTGTCAGCCTTTTCCATCATAATTTCTTAATCATGCTTTTATGGTTTTACATGACCTTTGCCTTGTTTTTCTTGGTGTGTGTATATGTGGATTTATTACTATGTAGTTTCACTAGAACCCCTAGTACTGGTTTAACATGTCTCATTGCTAGTACACAATTATTCTTTGTTGTTGGAGGTAGATTGTATTTGTCATGTGGGTTTATGTACTTCGTGGACCTCAAGTCCCCTC